>NC_140934.1:152931740-153136740 GCF_014529385.1 Adiantum capillus-veneris
CAGTTTGGCATCCATCTCGATAGGGGGTGCCTCTTTGTGGAAATCATGTAAGAAACGTGCCCGTAGAGCCGGCCAAGCATGGCTCCGCTTGCCTTCCAATGATTCCTACCACACTTTGGCTTTATCGCTCATCACCAATGGAAAAGTCTGCATCTTGTTGTCCTCGTTCGGTATACGCAGTGACAATATATAGAGCTCAAAATCCACAATCCACTCGTCTGGACTCTCTTCACCTATGAAATTTGGAACATAACTCCGAGATGCCATCTCCACAATGAAAAAACCTGTTCTTCTTCACCAAATCAGGAACAATCAGTGTGCTTCTCAGTGGGGGCACCAGAAGATGGAAAGGAGGAAGGAATACACACTCAAAAAACACACAATGTGTGCCTCTTTACAACCCATGGCAAACACAACACCCCTAACCCCTAGTTTTCACCTTCAAAAACGACACAAAATCACTTGCACATGCTCATTTTGACACACCAATGCACACAAGCTTCTCGAGAAGCTTCGACACATATCACACACCCAAAGCCTCTATTCCACACCACAAACACGCAGAATTCTCTCTCTCTCTCTCTCTCTCTAGACAAGCTCAACCAAGCCATTCATCCAACCAAGTTTGACCCCAACACAATCGAAAAGGTTCACCACGACAATCACACCAACCAAGGCATCCTTGTCTTCAAAACCAAAGAGGCGCGCATAGCACTTCTACACCAAGGACGACTTCTCAAGGGCAATAAAATATGGATTAGTGAGGCTTTGACCCCTGCCCAACTCAAAGTCAAGAAACAAGAACTCCAAAAGGTTCGAGAAGCGCGAGCAGCTGGTAAGTGGGTTGTCTATCGAGGTGGCAAGGCCATTATCGAGGACTTTTGGGCTCCAAAAACACCCAAGCCACTTTCTCCCTCTCCCCCCCTAAGTGACATATGTCACATTTTTTGTTGTATCCACAGTAGTCATGACTTCTATGTACTCCTCTAGTAAGAGGTCCAGTTATGTATGTTCTCTTGGTCCCATAGGTCATATTTGACCTCCGAGGACGATATTGAAATCTCTCTCTCTCTCTCTCTCTCTCTCTCTCTCTCTCTCTCTCTCTCTCTCTCACTTTACGTACGCGGACCTCGGTTCGGGGTTGCACCCAATCGCACCGACACCGGCAACACAAGCAAAGAACATGCGTAAAAGAGAATCGGCACCAAGAGGGGGGGAATCGTGAGCTCCTTCTTGTAAAAGCTTACAGAGTCACCATGGCTTACACAGAGCAATGCTTCTCTTCACCTGCTCCAAAAAAACTCCTTGGCAAAAAAGCCCCTTACAACTCTTCAAAAGGCCTCTTATACGGAGCTCTACTTTTTTTTTTTTTAAAAGGTGGGTTTTTTACTCGTGTAGCTCTACGAGCTCTTTTTGATTTTTGAGACCCCATTTCACACACCACTTTAGTACATTTGATAGGGTGCCAACACCTCATCAACCCTCTCTCTCTTCACCATATGTCAGTCCTCTTTGTGCCTTAAAGGAAGGCACGACGCCGTGACAGCCTCTTGAGCACACTTTCCCTTCAATATAATATTTGGCCCGTTTGTGGGTGCCGTGGGAATGGTCCTCCCACCTCCGGATAACAATGCTCGAAGGCCTGCACCACCGTCAAACGCTAGCACAGAGGTGCTGCTTTCAACCAAAATCATCGTTGAGCACCCCAGAGGGCCGTCAACCTACGTACGCAGTGCCCAGGTGAGGAGGCCATGGCTATGGGAGCAAGGGAGCACTCTCTCTCTCCCAAGTGATATACCTCAAGGGGGACATACCTTAGGCTATATACCATGGCATTTTGCAGCTAATCTTTGCATATGGGACAAACGTGGTGCCACATGGCTCCTCCACGATGGCCCCCCACTGAAATCTGCAAATTTCTCAAAATGCCCAAAGGTTGAACCCACCCTGCCATTTTAACCTGCAAATCTTCTAATGGCCATAACTTGCTCATCTGGGACCTGATCCTTAATCCAAAAGGACCGGCATGCTCCACAACTTGAGCTCTTCAACCCTATCCATTAATAGCATCTCTCACCATCTGTCCCTCTCTACCCTATCCATCGCGGATATGCAAAGCTTTCTAATTTTGAACTTTAATATCTTTTACATCGTGGCTCCGTTTGAGGAGCTGTCTGGACCGGTTTCTACAACATCTCAAACACTACGTTCCAAGGCATCAAATCAACACTTAGAACACTTGGACCTACCATCATGATTAGACATTTCTAGAGCTCTCTTGGCCTAAGAAACCTCATCAAGCATGCATTTTTGTTGCCCTTCGCCTGCCTAGGGTCCTCACATGTGCTTACGCACTTGGTCCCACACCTTTAGGCACCCATAGCACTGCTTGACACCACTTCTAGCTTTGACCAACTTTGGTTGTACCAATGTATGAGATAGTGTTCTAGTCTTCCAAGTAGGCCATGTTTATGTAGTATAATTTTTTTCAAGAATGTTTCTTATCATATATGAAAAAGTACAACATATTCTATTGGACAATCTTCCCATGTAAGCTCTATGTTTAAGATTTTGACTAAATTTTCCAATTGATCTATTTCAATCCACTGTGTCTCAAAAACTTAATCGAATGCTAATGTATTTGGTTTGTTTAGCCATTGTTAAGTATTATTGTAAAATAGGGTTGTGGTGTATATTATATTGAAATACTTCTAATAAATAAGAAGGTAATGTACTAATATGTGTTGTTAAAATAGAATCTAATACATTAACTACTAATGGATTATCAAGTATAATTGTTAAAGAAATATAACCAAACGTAATACTACTATATGTTTGAGTTACATCGACTAAAACATCTATTAATGAAAGTAATTGTAATGATAAAGTATCTATGGTAAATATGGATTACAAATAAGATCGGTCGTAAAATACGATATATTTAGCTTTATCAAAATATGGTTTACATAACTTGCATAGATTTATTTGCTTAGTTGTATAATTATTAACTACATGTATTTCTAAAAATGGATTTGATAAATGAAATAGTGTTGGTATTACATATTTATTTTATATTGATTTCTAATAATTCTTACTATGTACTTTTAATTCAATTGAACCGCATGTATTGCAGTAACAAAGTTTTTTAATAGTTTTACGACAACAAATGTCCCAATCAATTGTATCTTTCAACGTAGACTTAAAATATGGATAAGAAGGTAAACATTTTCTTTTTTGATATTCCAATGTGAGTTTCTTTTGTGATTTTTTGTTCTTTTATTGATGAAATTTTAATCTTGATTACATAGTATAAGATTAAATGCTTTAATGGGAGGTTAAAGATTTTATAAATACCTTGATATTGAGCGTTGTGAATAATAGTCCAATTACTTTACTTGAAATAATTGTACTAGAAAACATTAAAATGAAAATGAAAAAATAACGAGTATTATTTGAAAGGGCTAAAATTTAAAATATCTATCAGACGAGCATGTTAAGTTGTATAAATTTGCAAAAATTGAACACACACACACACACACACACACACACACACACACAAAATGAATGTTGTGTGTGTGTGTGTGTGTGTGTGTGAGAGAGAGAGAGAGAGAGAGAGAGAGTGGTTTGAATTTTTGCATTTATTAGCATCTTGCATGGTGCCACATGTATTCAAGATGCAATCCTATCTTGTTGCATATGGAGGAAGGATGCCCTTTCTTTGCATCCACTGAAAATAACCCAGAGATTCTTAGCCCTACCCCTCTTAGACATATCTTGCAACAATAAGTGTAGTTTTCTAAAGTACGCTAGATTTGGCATACATGTTAACCAAGTCACAATGGTTTTTTTGAACATCCCTTGACAAACAAGATCATCATGAATTCTTTTTCCCCTATTAGGGTCATCAATGACCGATGATTAACAATGTCATGCAAGCAGTAGGTTCCCCCAAACTCAAAAAAAAAAAAAAACCTTTCAAAACATCTTACGTGCAAAAGTGAAGGGTAAATTAAGGAAATGAAAAGACCCAAGAAAGTGAAAAGTTAAAGACTTTTCATGTCCTTATAAAAAGGTGGATCTAATGCACCTTGCTACATTTGTTGGCCAAGAAGGCCATAGGAAAGTGGTTGAGAAAAACGTGCAATTCTCTCACCATCAAGTGGTCACCTTCATATTAACTTTTATAGGTGACATTTCAAGTCATTTCAAGTCTTACTATATTCATTTGAACATTTTCATTATGAAAATGAGTGTGTGTGTGTGCATGTGCATCTCTCTCTCTCTCTCTCTCTCTCTCTCTCTCTCCCCATCAAAGTGTTCGAAAAAAAACATTTTTACAAACATACAAAATTTCTTTTCTTGAATTTTTCAGGTTTTTACATTATTTTTCTCTATTTCGGGGTGGAACTTCTCCTTTTTCCCTTGCTCTCAATTGACATTTTTGAAATTGAAAACAACACCTGTGTTAGAAAAAAACTGGGATCTAGTGTATTTTAATCGGCTAAAATTGAAAAATCTCGGCTAGATTTTAAGCTTGTCTTTAAGAAAACCGACAAATTTACACAAGTTTTAGTGTTATTGTCGGCAAAAGATTCAAAATTTGACTTATAAACCGAGAGAATTTCAAGTTTCCTCTTATTTTGACTGTCTAGAAAAAATGTAGTTTTCTAGCCATGAACGACACGATATTAAGTTGAGACACATTTTTCTTGAGAACACATACCATTAACATGTCAAATGTGTAGGTGACATTTCAAGTCATTTCAAGCCTTACTATATTCATTTGAACATTTTCATTATGAAAATGAGTGTGTGTGTGTGCATGTGCATCTCTCTCTCTCTCTCTCTCTCTCTCTCTCTCTCTCTCTCCATCAAAGTGTTCAAAAAAAAACATTTTTACAGACATACAAAATTTCTTTTCTTGAAATATGCATAGAGGAAATGTTAAAAATTAGATTTATTTTTCAAGTTTTTACATTATTTTTCTCTATTTCGGGGTGGAACTTCTCCTTTTTCCCTTGCTCTCAACTGACATTTTTGAAATTGAAAACAACACCAGTGTTAGAAAAAAACTGGGATCTAGTGTATTTTAATCGGCTAAAATTGAAAAATCTCGGCTAGATTTTAAGATTGTCTTTAAGAAAACCGACAAATTTACACAAGTTTTAGTGTAATTGTCGGCAAAAGATTCAAAGTTTGACCTATAAACCAAGAGAATTTCAAGTTTCCTCTTATTTTGACTGTCTAGAAAAAATGTAGTTTTCTAGCCATGAACGATACGATATTAAGTTGAGACACATTTTTCTTGAGAACACATACCATTAACATGTCAAATGTGTAGGTGACATTTCAAGTCATTTCAAGCCTTACTATATTCATTTGAACATTTTCATTATGAAAATGAGTGTGTGTGTGTGTGTGCATGTGCATCTCTCTCTCTCTCTCTCTCTCTCTCTCTCCATCAAAGTGTTCAAAAAAAAACATTTTTACAGACATACAAAATTTCTTTTCTTGAAATATGCATAGAGGAAATGTTAAAAATTAGATTTATTTTTCAAGTTTTTACATTATTTTTCTCTATTTCGGGGTGGAACTTCTCCTTTTTCCCTTGCTCTCAACTGACATTTTTGAAATTGAAAACAACACCAGTGTTAGAAAAAAACTGGGATCTAGTGTATTTTAATCGGCTAAAATTGAAAAATCACGGCTAGATTTTAAGATTGTCTTTAAGAAAACCGACAAATTTACACAAGTTTTAGTGTAATTGTCGGCAAAAGATTCAAAATTTGACCTATAAACCAAGAGAATTTCAAGTTTCCTCTTATTTTGACTGTCTAGAAAAAATGTAGTTTTCTAACCATGAACGATACGATATTAAGTTGAGACACATTTTTCTTGAGAACACATACCATTAACATGTCAAATGTGTTCTAATAATCATTTATTACAACAAAAAATGATGCCTTCATGAGGCCACTGTGGTGAACTGTTCACCTTGTTTTTTTAATGCTTTATTTTTCCTTGATTCTCTTTAGAGTGTCTTACACTATGTAGATAGTGAATATATATTTTTGAAGCCATTAGGAATACCTTACAAAAGAAGTCATGCATCCTTTTGTCCATATTATTGTCTTTTCTATGCCGCATGCCTTCAACATGAAAGCATAGTTGATAGAATTTAGAGAGATTTCTTCTCTTTGCATTTGCAGAAAACAACCCATAGCTTCTTGGATCTATCCTTCTTGGACATAGCTTGCAATAAATGTGTACTCCAAGAGACTAGATTCATGACATTTTGGCTTTCTAAAGTACACCACATTTGACATATATGTTGACCAAGGTAGTCCTAAGCACAATGTGTAACAGAAAAACATAAGAAAGCGTGCGAAATGACTCGAAATATAGGGAGACAAAAAATGATGGGACGGTGAAGAACCATAAAGTAGAACGGGATACATGAGGAGGTTAAATGGTGATTAAGGTAAAAGAGGGTGGGACACCAAATGCATTTCGTTCATAATGAGCTCATTAGTGGTGTGAGTTTAGAGATACAAATGGAGGAGGTGGGCGGGGTTTTATAGAGGGGCAATTTGAGGTGGGATGTTTTTTGGGGGGAAAAAGGGAGTTAATGGTAATGTACTCAAGTACATAGGGAAAGAGTTAGGGTAGAGGTGGTGGTACTTGTTTTATTGATGAGAGGTAGACAAGTAGTACTAAAAAGAGTTAAGTTCTTTGAGGAGGATGGTGAGGGTGATTTGATGCCAAAAATTGGGGGGGGGGGATTGTGCGGGTTTGATGGAGGAAGGCAAAAATAGGTGGGAGGAAGTTAAGGGACAGAGTAGAAGGTAGGTACCAACCGCTACTACCCATATGAGCCAAAAACAAACATAGAGAGCCATTACAACATAGGTTAGGGGTACATAAAAGTGGAGCTATCCAAAATTTTATTAAACGAAGGTGGGTGGCATGACCTACCTTGTAGGGAAGGGGCGCAAAAAAGTGGGGCTTTTTGAATTAATATTTGCAGAAGGTGTGTGGCATGCTTTACTAGAAAGACATGCCTCCTATCCAAAATTTATGGGTGTCCGTTGGGGTGGTGTAAGGTATGCACAAGAAGTTTATGGATGTTGGGCCCCGAGGTCCAACAAATGGTGGGTCTAGGTAGATGTGAGAGTGTGGGGTTGTACTGGCAAGCCCAAGAAATAGGATTGCTGACACAAAGAGAGGGTGATCGCCTTCTTGTGAAGGCGTAAAAGGTAGCTTGAAGGTTATGGGGGGTGTTTTCTTAAACCGGAGTGCTGGTTCCATGAGGGAGTACGGTTCTGATAGGTAACATTGTTGAACACATTATGGAGAAACCTTTGTGGGTAGCCTTTTGCCCTAAGGAGTTTGTAGAAGAGGCTGCAGATAATGAGGAAACCTGCCAAGGAGCTCTCTCTAATGATATATCTTTTGAGTTTATTCATGATGAAAGCTACTTTTTGATGTGTAGGGTGCCAAGAGATCCAAGGGATGTAGTTATAAGCGTTTAAGGGTTTTTGGTGGCAATGGGAGTCCAAAATGTTTGAGGAGGCAAACTTGGTACCTTTATGAAATTCTATGTCCAGGATAGTGGCGTGGTTGGGAGAGATGTGGCTTGAGATTTTGATGTGTTTTTGAAGTGGTTTTCCATAATCATTCAAGAGAGAGGTGAGGGAAGCCTAAGAGCCTACCCATAGTCCAAAGACATCATCTACATAGCGCTTGAAGTAAAGAAGGTTAGGATTGTGCAGAAGAGAGGAAGAGGCTTCTAAATGGCATAAAAATAGGCATGCATACACTACGGCAAAATTGGAACCCATAGCTGTGCCCTTGACTTGTTTCAAAAAATTTCCTTTGAAAGTAATGTAATGGTGTGACAAGATGGGAGCCGCAAGAGAGAGGATAAAGTGAGTTTTAGGTGGGTCAAAATGGGTAGCTATGGAGGCTTTGAGGGCTAAGAGTCCTTGGTTGATTGGGATACTGGGATAGAGAGCCTCCACATCAAAAGTGAAGAGGAGGGTATTGGGTGGGAGGAGGAGTTTGTTAAGGTCTTGGATGAGGGTGAGAGAGTTTTTAAGATTTTGCTTATAGGTGAGGAGGATAGGGAAAAGTTCCAAGTGCAACCATATGGACGCCTTTTCAAAGATATAGCCTTTGTAGGAGAAAATAGGCCGTGTGACAAGGGAGGGTTTGTAGAATTTTGGGATGAAGTATATGGGGCAAGGTTTAAGCTGCTTGTCAAGGGGCGAGAGGATGAAGTTACGATCCGATGCTGGTAACGACAAAAATTGGATGGTAAGGGAGGAGAGGAGGGAGGCAATAAAGGAAAAGGGGATGGAAGAGCAATCCTCATAAGTGGAGGTATCGTTGAGGTGGGTGAGGGCATTGCTTTCATACCAATCCAAAGGTAAGATGGCCAAGCCTAAGTTCCTGTCTGCAGGTTTTATGACAATTGAAGGGTCCAAATTGAGGCTACATAAGGCTTGTGAGACAAAATGGGGATTTTTTGAAGGTGGGAAGAAATTAGAGCAAAAAAGGCGGGTAAGGTTATGATGGGTTATTGTGTAAGATTAGATTGAGAGCGGGGTTTTCCAAGGACGGCTTCCAAAGGGGATTTGGTATCTTGAAAGCAGAAGGTGGTGGGGTTGGATGATTCTTGAAAAAAAGCTTTAGATTCATAATTCTTGCCATGATGTCGTGTGCATGAAGAAGTGATGTGGGTGAAGGATTTGGAGGGGGGGGATGTATTTCAAACCTAAAGCTAGGCACCGCTTTTTCGGGAGAGAGAGTATCTTAGGCGTAAGGTTGTGCACTTTAAAATTGGAAACCCCATGATCTAATGAGAAGGATTTAACCTTACCAAAGAAGAGAAGCTTGTAGCCTTGAGGGTTTGTAAGGGGTAGCCAAAACTTTTTTCTCATCTGTCCTTTCACTTTGTAGGTTGGGAGCTCGAGGTGTTTTTTGCCAAAAGGTCTTATAGAGGCAGTGTTGGAGATCCAAAGATGGGAGGGGGGGGGGGGGGGGGGGGCTTGGAGAAGGAAAGATGCACGCATGTAGTGGGATGTTGTAGCCCTAGTCCCTCCTCCCTCTCACTTTTCCCAAGCGTTTTGAATGGTAGTGGGAGGTGTGATTTTGAACTGAGGCTTTCTTGTGGGAGGAGGAGGGAAAAGATGATAAATCGGAAATGGTAGGGTGTGGGGGGCTGAGAGATTTAAGTGGATAGACATGATTGATAAGTGTGCTGAGGTGGTGGGAGTAGTTGGGTTTTTTTCTTGTAAGGAGGAGAAGCTTTGTGGGGAGATTCTAAAGGTCGTTTAATGGTTGAGAGTTGAGATGGTTTAGAAGCTATGGATTGATATTTTGAAGGAGTGGGGTGGGGGAAGGAAGAAGGTCTAGGGGATTGGAAAGGTTTTTTGCGAGGGGGGTAGAAGGTTCTTTGTGGGGATAGGAAGGGTTTTTTGGGAGGGGGATAGGGCTTGCTTGGCGAAGAGGGGGAGGGAAAGTGGGGTTTAGTGTGACTTGAACTTAAGTGCTCCGTCACCACTTGCTCCACTAGTTCTTTTATAGTTTGTTCTTTGCGAAGAGAAATGACTTCTTCTGCTAAAGCATTGATGGATCTTTTACGTGCACGAATGGCATCTTCCTTGGTAGCATTAAGATGGACATTCAAGATGTAAGTTTGGATTTCAAAGAGGAAGAGGTTGAGAGAGGAGGTTTTCCATTCTTTTAGCTTGAGGTCCCAATCGAGTTTTGACAATAGAGGGATGGAATCAAGAGGAGCCTATTGTTGAGATCATTGAGGTGCTCCTCAACAAGTGAGTGATAACCATTTAAATAGGATTGGAGGTTTTTTATGAGAAGAGTTTGTGCTTGGATAAGAGATTGCGTGGAATTAAGTTGAAATTGTATGGTGAGTGAAGCGAGCTTGGCATTGAGAAGAGCTTGGGCTTGGGAATCATCAATGGTAAGCTTTGGAGGTTTGATAGAAAGGCTATTGGGAGTTTTTTGGTTATGGAATAACTCATTGAGGTGTGCAAGGAAACCTTTAGCTCTTCCTACCTTGCCCTGTAGTTTCTTGAATTCTAAAATAGAATTGGAGAGAATCACCTCAAAATCGACAGGCTTCTTGAGTTGCGGTAGCGTTGCCGAATTGGTAGGGGGGTAGGTTGAAGTAGAATCCTTCTTGTGGTAATCCATTGGTTTTTTGACAACGCGGGGTATGGCAAAGGTGGAGGACAAAGTCACATTCAAATGGTTGTGGTCCAAGCCATTTTTGGCAAGGACTGAAGAGAAGTCAAAGGAATCTTCGGGGAGATTTTCCAACTCTTCCATGATTTGCTCGTAATGATCCAAAGCATGTGGGTTGCCGGGTAGCGAGGCCATGTTGCCTACACAGACCCATCCATGACACCTCGGTAAAGTTCAGACAATCTAGCCGATCAACTGTCAAGATTCAGGCTGAGGCAAAAGAGCTTACTTGTTGGAGTAGGGTGCCTTAGAGAAGCTTGTGAGTGAGAAAATAGTTTCAAGTTTAAAAAAACATTACCAGGTGTGTTAGCTTAGTCAAGAAGATGCAGAAAAGAGGGCACCAAATTGCCAATAAAGGTAAAGGTTGCTGCAACAACCTATGTCAAAAAGGGGCTTACTGGAGAAAATAGATTTGTCAAAGCGGAAGCAGGATTTTAGAGTATCGACGGGTGATAAATTTGTAGGTGGTGTTACATTGCTGGACTAGGGTGCCCGTTTACAAAGAGTCAGCATTGGTGGCGACTTCAGTTGATGAACATGCAATAGAAACATGCCATTTGGTGGTGCTGTTAAGCAAGACCTAGAGGAGTTCCAAAAGCTGAAGTTGCTTCAGTCGCAGGTGTTGGAAGTTGGTGATGAAGCTGCATCATGTAACACCACCGGTTGAAGCGGCAAGATGGGGAAACAAAACGTGCGCGAGGTTTAGGTGGTGCAACCAAGAGGGGAAAGGTGGTTGAAAATAGTTAAAGAGGCTAGAAGCTGAATTCGCAAGGCATCACAAGCTATGCAGGAAGGTAAAGCCGGGTAAAGCTGGAAATCATTTTCAGCAGAGCGTCGAAGGTAGGCCGAAAAGCAGTGTGCAGATGGTGCGAGGTAGTAGGAGAATTGAGCAAGTTGTTAAGGAAGGTTGAGGGCAAGAAGAGAACGAGCCATGGCGGGGAACTAGGAAGCAGATACAGAGGGGCAAGATGAAAGTAAAGTTTAGGGCGTAAGGATTTGACCAGAGAGCATTTAATCTTTTAAGGTGCCTAAAAAAAAAGGGGCTTTTAGGATTTTAAGGTGCATTGAAAATGAAGGGGCATAGTAGTGCGAGCTTGAAAAATGTGTCAAGTCCTTGACGGTAAGAAAACCGGAGAGCACCCTAAAAAAAGAGAGGGTGGACTAAGAAGGGCTTAAGGATAAATGAAGAGTATGGCACCTTAGAGAGGGGGAGAGGGGGAGGGAGAGGGAGGATATACGCGGAGTGTGCATCGCTTATGCATTCAAGAACAACTTGTAACATAAAAACATAAGAAAGCGTGTGAAACGACTCCAAATATAGGGAGACAAAAAACGATGGATGTTGAAGAACCATAAAGTAGAACGGGATACACGACGAGGTTAAGGGGTGATTAAGGTAAAAGAGGGTGGGACACCAAACACGTTTCACTCATAATTAGCTCATCAATGGTGTGAGTTTAGAGATACAAATGGAGGCTGACCAGATACAAATGGAGGAGGTTAGCCGGGGTTTTATAGAGGGGCAATTTGAGGTGGGATGTTTTTTGGGGAGAAAAAGGGAGTTAATGGTAATGTACTTAAGTACATAGGGAAAGAGTTAGGGTAGAGGTGGTGGTACTTGTTTTATTGGTGAGAGGTAGACAAGTAATACTAAAAAGAGTTAAGTTCTTTGAAGGGGATGGTGAGGGTGTGATTTGATGCCAAAATTTTGGGGGGGGGGGGGGGGGGGGTGAGGGGGGGTTTGTTTAGCTTTTGTTTACGTTTGAGCAAGTAAACAAGAGATGCATTTGGTAAGTGGTGCTTTTCCCAGATGTGTAGAGGGGAGAAGGCAAGGGATCATGGGGGTATGCCAAAACCTTGGGGGGTATAGAGAGCTAAACTAGGGGGGGCAGGGGGGGATTGTGCGGGTTTGATGGAGGAAGGCAAAAATAGGTTGGAGGAAGTTAAGGGATAGAGTGGAAGGTAGATACCAACCGCTACTACCCATATGAGCCAAAAACAAACATAGAGGGCCATTACAACATAGGTTAGGGGTACATAAAAGTGGAGCTATCCAAAATTTTATTAAACGAAGGTGGGTGGCATGCCCTACCTCGTAGGGAAGGGGTGCAAAAAAGTGCATTGTGATATTATATTTCCAACATCGTGGAGGTCTTTTGTGTGCTTGTATTTTTGTTCAGGAAAATAATCTATTCTTTCAAGCAATGCCATGTAAGATTTTTTATGTGTTATAGACATAAGATCAAACGCGTTATATGCACTATGACTTTGTAATTTTTTTGATATTGCTTCTATTGATGTAATACTAAGGCCCAATTTAGGTTTGGTTTGTTTAGCCATTGTTAAGTATTGTTGTAAAATAGGGTTGTGGTGTATATTATATTGAAAAACTTCTAATAAAGAAGAAGGTAATGCACTAATATGTTTGTTAAAATAGAATCTAATACATTAACTACTAATGGATTATCAAGTATACTTGTTGAAGAAATATTACCAAATGCAATACTACTATATGTTTAGTTACATTGACTAAAACATCTACTTATGAAAGTAATTGTAATGATAAATTATCTATGGTAAATATGGATTTCAAATAATATGGGTCGTAAAATACCGTATATTTAGCTTTATCAAGATATGTTTTACATAACTTGCATAGATTTATTTGCTTAGTTGCATAGTTATTAACCACATGTATTTCTAAAAATGGATTTGATAAATGAAATAGTGTTGGTATTACATTTTTATTATTTATATCGATTTTTAATAATTCTTACTATGTACTTTTAATTCAATCGAACCGCATGTATTGCAATAAAAAACTTTTTTGATAGTTTTATGACAACAAATGTCCCAATCAATTGTATCTTTCAATGTAGACTTAAAATATGGAAAAGATGGTAAACATTTTCTTTTTTGATATTCCAATGTGAGTTTCTTTTGTGAATTTTTTTGTTCTTTTATTGATGAAATTTTAATCTTGATTACAAAGTATATGATTAAATGCTTTAATGGGAGGTTAAAGATTTTATAAATATACCTTGATATTGAGTGTTGTAAATAATAGTCCAATTACTTTATCTGAAATAATTGTACTAGAAAACATTAAAATGAAAAAGAAAAAATAATGAGTATTATTTGGAAGTGCTAAAATTTAAAATATCTATTAGACGAGCATGTTAAGTTGTACGAATTTGCAAAGAATTGAACACACACACACATAAAATGTGTGTGTGTGTGTGTGTGTGTGTGTGTGTGAGAGAGAGAGAGAGAGAGAGAGAGAGAGAGAGAGAGAGAGTGGTTTGAATTTTTGCATATAATAGCATCTTGCATGGTGCCACATGTATTCAAGATGCAACCCTATCTGGTTGCATATGGAGGAAGGATGCCCTTTCTTTGCATCCACCGAAAATAACCCAGAAATTCTTAGCCCTACCCCTCTTAGACATATCTTGCAACAATAGGTGAAGTTTTCTAAAGTACACTAGATTTGGCATACATGTTAACCAAGGCACAATGGTTTTTTTCAACATGCCTTGATAAACAATGTCATCACATGAATTCTTTTTCCCCTATTAGGGGCATCAATAACCAATGATTAACAATGTCATGCAAGCAGTGGGTTCCCCCACTCTCAAAAAAAAAAAACCTTTCAAAACATCTTACGTGCAAAAGTGAAGGGTAAACGAAGGGAATAAAAAGTCCCAAGAAATTGAAAAGTCAAAAGACTTTTCATGTCCTTATAAAAAGGTGGATTGAATGCACATTGCTACATTTGTTTTTTTTAAAAAAATAAATAAAAAAAACTCAGAATTGTAGTGAATTATATTGCACAGCCCAAAAAATTACAAGGTCTTATCATGCTCTTGCTGAGCCATGACATCATCCAAGGACTATAGTTACATCGGCTATCAGGGCAGCCATCCCCACCAACCCGCCTCCTCCTCCTCGATACACAGAGTCCATAAAGTTGTCCTTTTGAGATCTTTTATTTATCGATGGCCAAGGTTTTCCCCTGTCCTAAGCATTCCATCTCCTCACAGCAAGGCACAAGTAGTCCTAGACCAATCCTCCGAGTGTTGCTTGCACCCGAGCGTCCATATAAGCACTTTGCTTTCTTGAGTAATTTCTGCGAAGCTTGCCACCTCCGAAACTCCTTCAAACACACGGTGGTTCCTTGTTTGCCATACACTATGTAAGAAGAAGTATCTGACGATTTGAATGCTGATGAGGAGGGCAGGACTTCCTGAATTCTTGCCTCCAAGGAATAGGTCAGTCTTGAAAAAACTAATTTTCCATGTTCTTTGGACCCACTTGCATATTTTCCCTGCGAGGCCTTTAATAGTTGGGCAGTCCATGAATAGGTGGGCCAGATCTTCTCTAGCCATCCTGCACCCCAAGCATCGATCTGACCCAATCCCTCTCTCCTGAATCTTCACCCTCGTCGGTAGAGCACCCCAAATTATGTTCCATAGAAAGACCTTTATGTGTTGTGGGACCTTTGGCTTCCATATGTCCTCCATTACTTGCTCCCACCTTTCCTCCGGCCATTGCTTTTTCCACAGCTTGTTTAGGGAGCTAGACCAATTCTTCTTATGCATCATTGTCTGATAAATGATTTTAGGATGGGGTTTTTCTAAGAGGCTGCTTCCAAGCCATTTTTAGGCATTCCAGTCAAACACCGAATCACAGATTGGCATCATTAAATTGTCAAGCTCCTCAATCACTTTGTGGACAAGCAAGACCTCCAAGCTATTGAGTTGGTATACTGAGTAACGAGAAGGTCACTGGTTTTTCAACTCTTCTTGCCATTGTCCCAGAAGTGCCCAAGTCGCTTCAGACCCTTATTATTCAGTTTCGTGGCCATCTCAATCCAATAGAGAGTTTGTGGCGGATCTACAACTTTGGACAGCCAGGGGGACCAATGCAAAATGGATTTCTTGAAGTATTTGACTTCTTCCCCCCACTTTAAGACTCCTGATGCTCTCTTGCATTTTCTTATCAATTCTCCTGAGCTGCCCCCCAGTCTTAAGGTAGACCACTCCGGGGCTAACAGTTTGTCATGAACCTCCACCCCTCTCCACTTTCCACCATCCGAGCCAAGTTTAGGTGCTTCTATCATATCACTGAGCATGACTACCCAAACTTGATCCTGTTTAGCCAGGGAAACAACAAACTTGGCAACAAGCTTCTGCATGGGCCACATGGTTGAGAATTCCGAGGCATCCTTGATTCACCGGTCGAGCAACTGATTCCCACCCGGCCCATTGCCATGGCCGGGAGGATTTCGTGTTGTTTTTCCATAAAAACCATTTTACTGGTTTTAAGAACTCTTTCCAGTGACACTTAGCCATCTTGAGAAGCGGGCTAGTGAAGGCAAATAAGGAACCATAAAGGCATTCATTATTTTTATCCGACTTGGGAATGGGAGAAGAACATACTCCCACCTACTCATTTTTGTTTTAATTTTTTAAAGCACCCACTCAAATCTTTGCTTGTGAGTCACGTCCACCCCACCCCCAAAGGGGCTCCTAGATGTCTGAATATATTCCCTTTTGTGACAATCTACCCCGACCAGACAGAAGGATCAAATGAGTCATTTTACGATAGGGAGATCAGCCTTGACTTCTCTATAATACACTAAGACCCCGAAGCTGTTGAGAATATTTGTACAATCTCTAGAGATTTTCTGATGACCCGAGGGCACGCCTTCAAGAAGAGGAGAGAGTCGTCTGCAAAAAGTTTTGCTAGGAGTTGGCTATTTCCTGGCAAAGCAAGGCTTGCAACTCCCCTCATTCCGCACTAGCTTCGAGCGTCATGATTAAAGGATGTGATCCTATGGCAAAAAGTAGGGGGGCCAGAGGGCACCCCTGCTTAATAGACCTTTTGACCTCAAAAGAGCTCACAATTCTATTGTTGAACAAGATTTCTGACTGGCTTCCAGCCCCCAATACACGTACCAACCGACGTAGGCGAGGCACAGAGCCCAGAGCTTCCATGACGGCTTCTATATATGTCCATGTTATTCTGTCATAAGCCTTGTCCGGGTCCAACTACAGCAGAATGCACTTCTGCTTTGTGACATTTGCATATTCGATGTTCACCATTGCTACCAAGATTTTATCCTAAATGGACCTTACTTTTATGAACCCATGTTGATGGGGAGAGATGATCTTGGTTAATAAGGGGGCTAGTATGAGGGCTACTGCTTTAGCTATAATTTTGTAGGCCACTGACATCATCGTTATAGGGCGCCAATGTTTCAGTTGAGAACAACAGATCTGTTTTGGGATGGGTTTGATAAGCCCTTTCTTTACACTTACCTCCAACGACCCTTCGACCATGGATTTATTGGCCAATCAACACATTTGTTTTTTTCAATGCTTTAGTTTTCCTTGATCATTTTCTTCTCTTTAGAGTGTCTTGCACTATGTAGATACTGAATATATATATTTTGAAGCCATTAGGAATACCTTACAAAAGAAGTCATGCATCCTTTTGTCCATATTATTGTCTTTTCTATGCTGCATGCCTTCAACATGAAAGCATAGTTGATAGAATTTCGAGAGATTTCTTCTCTTTGTATTTGCAGAAAACAACCCATAGCTTCTTGGATCTATCCTTCTTGGACATAGCTTGCAATAAATGTGTACTCCAAGAGACTAGATTCATGCCATTTTGGCTTTCTTAAGTACACCACATTTGGCATACATGTTGACCAAGATAGTCCTAAGCACAACGTTTTTTTTTCCGATAACACTTGACTAACAAAAGTATATTGTTGACAAAAATATCCTCGAGCACATTATGTGTTTTGTAAGGAGCATGTTACAATGGGGCATGCAAATCATGGCTAAGGAGATGTGGTGCCTTTTGATTTGTCTATAAAAACGTGTTTTTGGGTTTTGAGGCATCGTCAAAGGGCTGGCCTTATAAGCTCAACTAATTTTCAAAGTGAAATACAATTCTTTGTTGGAAGTGAATTTTTTGACTTAGACACACATTAATCCTAAGAGATTGTACATTATGGAAAGGATGAAAGTTGACAGTATGTGGGTTGTTCATTTAAGATAATATAAGCATATAGAAAAGGATCTAGTTATGGCCATCATCTAGAGATAGAGGACGAGGCTTATGTAGAGAAAGATAGGTGATTATGGAGCAAGATAGTTGGAGAGTTAGATTAGTAAACAATGTAAAGGAGAGAGAGATAGATTTGGTTAGAGAAGGAGATAAAGTTAGAGATATAGGTTGGATTAGAGATGAAAAAAAAACAACAAGAAACCAACAAAACCTCAAAATAAAACACATATTACTTGACAAACCCTTCATGAGTTATTTGCCATTTTGATTGAGAGAGAAGAAGAGGAAAGACTTCAAGCCTTGATTGATGCACCAAGTTCAAGTCCTTCTTTGATTAGAGTTGATCTTCCAAAGATTGCTTACAAGATTGGCTAGTCTTCCTCAAGGAGCAAGTGTAGGCTTAGGCTTATGTTTATGGCTAAGTACAATTAGGCATTAATCCTCTCACTCTCTAACGAATGGTTTTCAAGGAAGAAGAGGTCCTCTTTTATAGGTGAAGGAAACCTAAAGGGTTACATAAGAAAGAGAGGAGGCAATGTGAACATGAACTGTCAAAGTTTGAAATGGGTTGTCCTTGTATGATGTGGACAGACTGGGGTCCACCATTTTGAACATATCTCCTCAACCGTGGCCCCAAATACAAAAATAAAAATAGGGGCAAACGTGTCAGCTCATAAGATACGATCTCCATTTTATATACCTTTTTCAATTCAGATTGGAACCTTGTGTAAATAAATTTCAAAATAGGGTATCTTTTTGGCAACAAAAGTCTTCTTGTGGTCCCCCTTAGCCTAGAATTTCATTTGGTTCCAATGGACACCTGATACAATATGAAAGCATGACGATGCTCCTTGACAAAGTTTTGTAAGCATCCTTGCGGTAATGCATTAAAATAGGTGTATCTTTGAAAACCATGCAAGCTAGTGTCCACTAGGATTTGATTCCTTTCTAGTAGCTATTAATAAAGAAATATAAGAAAAATACATAGAATATACATATATTGAAAATTATACTAGCTATCTAGCTAGAGTGTGAGGTGACATTGGGATAGTACAAAGAAAGAACCAATGTTTTTTTTTCCAAGTTGAAAAGGTGTATCTATTGACGCTTTTCAAAATACTTTAGTAACGATAAAATAAGAATATGTTACCCTTGAGATAAATGATAGGATGAGATATGAATCTTATTATTATACTTAGATATGCATATGTACATTATGAACAATATAATTGTATATCTAAAAAATCACGAAATAAATCTCCTAGCATTTGTTCCCACTATGTACGTGCCACAACATGAAATCCACCCTCATTAAAACTTTGGTATGTGCCACATTTGATTTTTTGCAGCTTCAATTTTATTGTAGATCTTCCAAGATTTCATCTTCATTGATAGATTGCAATGCTTCATCGTCACTTTGATCTTCACCTGTGTTTTGCCCTTACTCGTCCTCAACATCCTTGGGATCATTGTCTTCTCTTCTCTTAAACACGTTGATCCTTTTCCATGCAATGGAAATCGTTACTTCTGTACCATCTAGTTCAAACAATCTGTAGGTAGCATTTTCATGCACATGCTTTACAACATACGATCCAAACCATCTTTTTGAGAACTTACACATGATTGTGTGCTGATTATCAAAGCTACTATCATACACTAAAATCCAGTCACCTTTGTCAATTGCTTTTCTCCTGAGCCGATTTCGCTTATCAAAGTAGTCGTTGTTTTTCAACCTTGCTTTTTTCAGTTGCTCTTTTGCAACCTCAATGTCTCCAAGTCTTCTCTCTAGTTGCCTTATACGCAATGCAAGGAGATTTTCCATGTTAAGCCTCTCTTGCTAAGGCAGTACATTCCATGTGGGAATTGTATCTTCAATCAACATCACTTGCTTTTGACCATACATTAGCTCCATAGGCATATAGCCAATGACTGAGCTATGTGTTGTACGATCAGCCCATAAAGCATATGGTAACACTTTTGGCCACCCATCAACTCTTCCTTCGCAAGCCTCGGCCAAAGCTTTGATAATAGAAGGATGCTCTCTTTCACTCTTTCCATTGCCTTCATGGTTGTAAGTTGTAGTAAGGGAAATCTTGACTCCTAATCTGGAAAAGAACTCCCTTGCTTCCTCGGAATCTAGTTCACCTATGTCTGCAATGATCTTTCCCACACAACCATAACGGAAAATCATTTCATCAAGAAGAAATTTTGCATACAACTTCTGTGGTTTTTGTTCTTAATGCTCGTCCTTCAACCTGGTTAGTTAGGTCCTCTCGTGCAAGAACTAAGTATCTCATCTGCCAGAGTCCTAAAGGCATTGTGATTAGATCCACAACCCATTTAGAGTGCATGGCTAGTGGATATGTAGGATGAAACCCATCACGATCCGCACATTTGAATACATTTGACAAGCTACACATGACTCTACAAATTGAGGTACATCTTTATACATACCCTTCTATCAGTATCTTTCTTTCAACTTGGAGAAGGTTTCCCACATCCCTTCTATCAGTATCTTTCTTTCAACTTTGAGAAGGTTGCCCACACATCGATGGACTAGACACATCCCTGTGTCTAGTCCATCGACTCTCATGAAACTCTTGCCTCAACTTTACTTGAGTCTCTTTTTTACATATAACCCTTTGTGGTGTAGCACCCTTTTGTTTAGGATGCTTCCACAATTAACCATCCCCCAAAAAGTACTTATATGCTTTCCTGCGTATCCTCTTGACTTCTTGTTCAGACCAATCATCTTGTTTTGTTAGAGTACTCAAGTATCTTTCAATAAGTAGAAATCACCTTCATAAAGATCTTTCAAGAACAATTCAAGTGGATTAGACATGCAGCCATTGCTATCTTTGACATGAGAGATAGAATAGAACTTTGTGCCCACATCATCTCCCTCATCAATCATTTGTGACTCATCTTCATACCTTGCCCTTGATAGCATATCTGCCACTATATTGGCTTTATCTGCAATGTGCGTAAACTCGAGATTTAAGGACTTAATGTAGGCAATCCACCGAAACATAGCAATGTCTATTGTTGAGCAGCTTGTAATCATCCCAAGAAGTGGTAGACAATCTGTTTATACAACCACACATGCATTAACAATTAGGTGCTCTTTCCCATTTTTCAAGGCTGTAACCATACCTATAACTCTCTCTTTATCTGGGGATAGTTTCTTTGGTGAGTACTTAGTACCTTTGCTCCAAATCTCACCACATACATGTGTCCTTCTTCATCATCTTGTCCTATCGACGATAAAGATGATCAACTACATGTGCATAATGTGGAATCCAAATAACATAAAAGACACATGCTCCCAAAAACCTTCTAGCCTCAGTGATGCTAGTGTACATTTCTTTGATTCTTTGGATGACATCTACCTTTATTAGACACGGTTTCCTACCATATGGCCTGCACATGTGTCCCACAATGAGAACTTCATTAACACCAAACATAGACTTTTTTCATGACAAAGTAAGATTCACTTTCTCCAATTTAGACAAAATTTTATCACAATCATTTATGCGATTTTCCATAAACCTTCGGCACCCCTAAGATCCAAATCTTTATCTTTCTCACTTTCTTCACATCCTTTGATAGGCAAATCATCAATGAAAGGCATTGTGATTTAAGTCACGTAAGACCTTCTTCACATCCTTTGATAGGCAGATTTAAGTCACATAAGACCTTATTCCTCCCATTCATCATTTGTGAAACTGAGTTGGTTGCTCCCTAAGGCAAGGGACACATTCTTACCAAACCTAAAGGTGTCCTCATGGTTGAAAAGTCTCTACTTTCAATTGCAAGCTGAAATTGATCATACCCTGAGTAGAGATCTCCCATTGAGTAGATTGCCCTCCCTACAAACGCCTTTGCAAACTCATCCACAATCGGACCTATACCTACATTTTTAATTGTCACCTTGCTCACTGGTTGCATATCTTGGATGTAGCGAAGAGCACCATTCTTCTTTGGAACTGTGAACCATCTATTTGAGTATGGAGCACAAGAAGACTCCAAAAATTTCCATTTTGATCTTTTCATTCAATAGCGTGTTTTCAAAATAACACTTAGGAATATATCGCTTTCAAGATGCACAATTGTGAGTGATGGTTAGTCTAATATTCAAAGAAGACCATTGATCACTGTGATATTGGTTTTTACAAGAGGAGAAACGCTCATAAAGGCGATGATAGTTTTGGTGCAATTAAAAGTGGCAAATACATTGCTGAGGTCTTGATTAATGTAATCAAATAAATCGATGTTGAACATGTTGATCAAGTAGTCATGGACAATGCAAAGAACTATAAAAATACTAGCAAATTAATCAAAAAGTGTTTTTCACACATTTTCGTTGATGGTTGCAATACACACAGTTTAAACTTGGTGCTGAAGGATTGGTATACTAGTAGAGAAACCACATGGTTCGCCAAAATAATTGACATAGTGCGACAAGTTGTGAAGTTCATCTTGAAATGATGAAGAGTGCCCAATTCGTACAGGATGCGCTTGTCAATTATGTTAAAATTACCTGCTGAAACTCGATTTTTCACGCACATTTATACATTAAAAACACTCCTACGCAACAAGTGCGATGTGATTGACACTTTCAATTGTATGGTCTTTGATGAATGGTAGCTTGAACATATAAAAAAAGTGAAAGAGAAAATTACATTTCTACATGGGTCCAAAAACAAGCTTGCTTGGTGGAGAAGTGTAATGGATGCATACCATGTAATGATGCCCGTTATGTTTACAATTCGCAACCTTGATTAGAAGGTGCCAAATATGGGCAAAGTGTGGATGACCCTGTGGTCAGTCCAACAAAGTCTGAAAATTTCTGAAAAGTTAAAAGAGTCTGTAGTAGAGAAGGAGTGGCGACTATCATTCTCTGCAAAACAACAAAAAATTTTGGCCAAGTATTTTTATGCAAGGTGGAAGAGCGTTCATAGTCCACTCCATAGTGTGGCTTACATACTTGATCAGAACATAGAATTGAATGCAAACAAACTACCCAGATGACAAGTCAATAGCAAAGTACAAAATATTCAAGCCGGATAAAAATACAGTATAAGTTCAATGAGCGGTCGCTAAATAGGATTAGGGTTCTGTTGGTGGATATGCCGCGACAGACGCCCGAGGCGGTCACTTTTTAGAATGTGTATGCTATCACGTGAGTTAACCGGAGAGGATTATTAAAAGATCAAAATGTATCAAAATGTATACATACAGAGGGGGGTGGGGGTTTTTTCAATAGGCACGTAGTGTAAATATAGTATGTATATTGAGGTATTATCAATAACCTCTTGAACGCACGTGATATAGGAAGCTTTTGATAAATGACCGCCCCGGGGATGGGGACGTCAGCACAACGAGATCTCACCTAACAAGATTTGTCAGCTAAGGACGAAGCTCGACCCACAGGCACGTGGAAGCAAGCATAGGGTGTCAACCTACACTCGACTGACTCTCGACTACTTCCTACAGAGGTCTCTACCCAATGTCTAAGCGACAGCCTTCAGGAGTGTATAAGAGGAGATTTCCTACAATGCTTTCAAGATCCAAATACCCATCAAACGTTCTCAAAATGCCAGAGAACTTGAAGGAAACCCTGTTAACACCAATAGGTCGCTCTCCCTAAGGTCCATGAATCAAAACCCCAACCCTAAACACCTGGTGCAAAATCACGTAGGATGTCTCGTCAAATTTGCAGGTCGTCATTTTTGAAAACTAAAGTGCCTAATGTGTAGCTCTACTCATTGCGAACGCGTGGATATGCTAAAATGCAAAAGCAGACGACGTATGCTCACCGAATCACCACATGTAGCTCGTGGGTCGAGTTCGCAAAGCTAGATCGTACATCCGCAATGTAGGTGTTGACGCGTAGCTCTCATCGAGGGCAACACGCTGCACTTCTCCGCACTCGATTTCGACCACTAGTGCGCGCGTAGCGTCAAGATGAAACTCTCACTCTCTCTTGTACACAGAGTACGCTCACTCACACAGACTGAACTTTTAAAAATGACAAAATGTCTTTCTTCATTAAGGTCAAAAGTGGTATAAATACCTTATAATCTCAAACCCTAAGGTTCCAATTTAACCATTCACTCAATCTAAATATAAAAAATGGGATACAATCTAGAAGCTTCTGCAAGCCCCACTATTTACAAAGGTGAAATGACGGTTTTCTCAATTAAAGAATAATTACAAAAAATAATATCCTGTCGAGCAATCATTCTCCGTTGGGTGTGTCCAGCTGCTAACACTCCCCCCCTCCTAGTTCATGTCGTCCCCGACATGGCAGTAGAGCTGCTTCTTTTAGTGGAGGCTTTCACGCATCTTTAGAAGGGACTCATATCGCACATACTGAGCCAGTAATGTCGGGCTGAATATCTCTGTGTTGATGGTGAAGAAGCCGGTGTAGAAGGCTTCTTCAAAGGCCTGGAGGTGATAAGAAGGAAAAAACATAATTCTCTGATAAAGTGCATGTATCACCTCGTGGGAAGGCTGAGTAGACATATCATATGCACATCTGTATGTGTCTTGGAAGAAGAAGAGGCTGTCTGTTGCTTGTCCATGTTTAAAGGTTTCGAAAACCGCCAGAAGGGTTTTACAGATTTTTCTAAGCATGATGCAAGATAGGTCAGGCGAGCCAGTGAACAATTTAATGGCGCCCGTTAGGGTTTTCACCATGTATTGCTCACTCATTCTCTCGCCTGCCTTCAAGCCGGGCAGCTTAGGGTAATTGAGCCATGTGGGTTGGCTTCTTTGCAACAGCTCGTGTGCTTTCCATGTGTGCATCCTTGGTAGAGGGCAAAAACTGAGGTTGTCTCTGATTCTTTTAGGTGCCTCTACCAGATGAATTAAATATTGTGGATATTTGGTGAGCCATGCCTTTCTCCACTTGGGCAGAGAGTCCATGATCAGCTAAACTCCTTCTGGTTTGGAGATATCTACTTTGTATAATGGTACTATTGGCTCTTCTTTTATCCGTTTGTTGATTGTAGCAGCTTCATACTTTAGAAGAGGATATGGGAGAGAAGGCTGTAACCATTCACGCCGAATGACATTGGCATCTATCTTTTGAATGGTCATAGATTTAAACACTCTCTGCTCCCACTCCATTGCTTCTTTGGCAATGTCTTTTATCGCCGCTTCTATTGCCTTCTGTAGATTTTCTTCTTCTTCTTGTGTTAGATCCTTGGGTTCTTGTGATGGTCCCACAAGGATGTCCTCTTGCATAGTGGTGTCCACTGGATCTGACACATTTTCTATGTCAATGCATTCCATTGCTGCTGGTCCTATGCTCAAATGTTGCTCTTCAGTTTGCTGTTGGCCCTTTAGCTCATCTATCTGCTTCTGAAATGCCTTCTTTGCCTCTTCCGCTTGATCTCCCATGTTCACTGGGAGGTCGTTCAGATCTGCATTGATTTTTTTAGCTCCTCTAGCTTCCTCTTGATGACTTCGTTTTCTATTTGCCATCTCTTAAATTCCTCGTCCATATTCTTTTTCATGGCTTCTAGCTCATTTTCATGCCTTGTTCTCTTCTTCCAGGCGGTTTTGCATTACAAGAGATCCCTCGGCCAGCATCAGTCTTTGTATTTTCTCTAGTGTCAACTCCTTTTGGAGTTCCTTCATCTGTTCTTCATATAAATCATTCTCTGAAGTTGTGCCAGTCGAGCTAGCAGCTCTGACTCTGGCTGGAGATGCCCTTAGCCTTTGGATGGTCTGATCTTTCACTTTCATATGATCTTTTAGCTCTATCACTTCATCCTGGCTTGCCTCATGTTCTATCTCAGCCTTTTCCTTGGAATTCCTCAAGGTTTCAACCTCTTTGGACTCATTAGCAAGTTGTAGTGTCAGATTGTCCCTCTCTTTCTCCGCATCTGTCAGTGACTTGCTGATTTTCTTGTATTCCTCCTCTGCTCTTTGAAGCTTGTGTTCGGCTGCCTGATTCTGTCGTTCCATCTCTTGGCATCTTTGTAATGCCGCGTCCAGATTGGCTTGCAGCTTTGTTTGTTTCTCTATGTTCTCTTGGACCTGTTTTTGCAGTGAGTCCACTTCAGTTTTGATAAGAACTTCATTTGTTTTGAGATTATCAATCTCATTCTCAGTGCCCATTGATCTTGCTCTGAGCCCAGTTAGTTTTTGCATTACTACATCCCAATCATTGGTTGGTGGCTGTAGATCCACTGTATCTGTGGTGAATGTCTCATTCAACTCCACTAACCAAAGGCTCTGCGTATGTTCCTTGGGTCTTGTGCCTGCAACTCAAAAGTTGCAATAGCTGCCTCTTCTCGAGAGTACCCAACAGCTAGTAGATCAAGAAATATTCTAAAGTTTCTTTCTTCTGGATATGGCTTCTCATCTTTTGGCTCAGCTTCTGCCTTCTGCTCTTCCTCTTTGTTCTTCTCTTGCTTAGACTCTTTTTGTTTATCAGTTCTGTTCAGCTCCTCTTTTTGTTGGGTTTGTGGAGGACTAAGAGGAGGTGGTGATGGTGGTGGGCTGGATTCCCGGCTTGACGGTGGAGTTGGTTGCTTCTTCTTGAAATCCCGATCCACCTTGGTTTTTCTCTCTCTTTCTTGGCCTTCTTGCTCTTCTAGCAGTTGCTGTCTCACTTCGTCCACCTCTTCTTCTGTAAAAGGGATATTCGGGATATTCTCCGCCGTAGCATCTAAGATCTCAAAGTTTTTGATATAATCTTCGAACCGATCCCGGTGAACCCTTCGAGATGATCCGGACATAGCTTCAAGGGATGGCTTCCACAACTCGCTCAGATCCCCTTTGAGTGCTCTCTCGGCTCTGAAACTTTCCATCAGTCTTTCTAGCTGCGCTGCTTTTTGTGACTTGGTTTCCTTGATTGGCACTTGCAAATTTTCTTTCTTTCCCTTCTTTGACTATGGCGGCTCTTCTAGCACGGTCTCTAACCGGCGCTTCAGCCGTGTGGTTACTCTGGGTGCCTTGGGAGGTTCTTCTTCCTTGTCTTCCTTTAGCTTTAGCCAATCATTTTGTGAGGGAGGTAGAGGCTAGTTTCCCTTGGCATGCAGTGCTCCATAGACAACTTTTGTTATCAGCTCACCAGGTACAATATAGGTAGGATTTTTGGTCCCCATCTTCACAAGATTGTCGTGGATGTAAGCGGCATAATTTATCTCTTTTGGTTTGCTCTTCTGCATTGCCCAGGTGAAAGTGGTTGCAATGGCTCCAGGTAGCATCCTGTATTTCTGTGGCCACTTTGTACACATGTGGAAGTATTGATTGTATAGTTGGCTCATGATAGCCACCTTCGGGTTTGCAATATCTTCAAATGTGAAGTTATTCTTCTTTTCCGAGTAGACCTTGACGTCATCTCGCCTCTTTGTCACACTGTCTCCTTTGTTTGAGATGTCAAGTGCGGTTGCCACCACCTTCTTTGTGATGACAATCAATGTATCAGGCTTGCCTTGCAGATCGATGACTCGGGCCACTCTATCTTCTTTGATTGTGGTGACAAATTCCCACACTCTTTTAATATCAATCCCTGCGGGCAAGCCTTCAAAGTAATTGTGGAGATCTAGCTTCTCCAAGTAATCCCCCATCTTGCTCCTGACAAATTCATTGAGCTCTCGAGGTATCATGGGTAGCTCCACTGCATTTCCCTCTGGATCTTTGAATACTCCTTGGTAGATTCTCAGATCATTGGTCTCTAGCAGGTCATCTTGAATCCATGTGCTTGTGGGCTTCAGGGTTCCCTCTGGGACCACAAAAGGCTCCCACTTCTTCTAAGTAGTCCTTTATAGTCATCGTCTTCTTCTTTGCAGGTGATTTTGCGGCTGCCATGGATCCTGTTGCACTCAGTAGTCCAAAGTTAGCATTTTTTACATATTAGCTGATAAACTGAGTTCTGACTACCCAAATGACTTGAAAATTGAAATAAGAACTCAAAAGGAACTAGGGAAACTCTGCATCTGCTCATAGTAGCTTTCTGGCTAAAAATAATCATGTAGACATCCTCCGCGTAGGATGTCTACCTTCTCTGTTTTTGGTGAAACTTGGCAGGCTTGTGGCCCTTGACCTATGCAACATGGCTATGTAATTGGAATTGGGTTTGGGCATCAAAAAGTGCAATTTTGGGCAGATTTAGGCTTTTGGCTCACAAATTGGGTAGGATGTCCTAATCAGGTGGAAAATGATATTCAATTGGGTTGAAATTTGATATACAGGCTTCTTATCCCATGTTAATGGTTCCCATGAAGTTAGTTCTTGCACAGAAGGTCCATATGACACTGGAGACATCCTACGCGTAGGATGTCTATTTTATCAAAATGACTTGAATTTGGTTCTGTGGGTAGCCCTTAGCATGTGGAACATGGCCCTGCTCTTAGATTTAGATTTGGATAAGCATTGGTGTTTGTTAAGAGCTTGTGTAGTGTTTTTAGGCTCAAAAAGTGCATCTTGGAGGTTTTGGGGGCCAAATGTGATGGGAATGGCTTGAAATTTGATACATGAGCTTGTGAAGGTGTTATAAAGACATCTGGAACTCAAAAATACCAGCTGGAGGTCAGATAGGTCATTTAGACATCCTACGCGTAGGATGTCTATTTCATTAATTTTCACATCTGACCCCACAATTAGCTTGGCAATGTGCTCATGAGTATATTGTGCAAGTTTCATGTGATTTGGACTAGTTTTGGTAGGTCTATGATCCATTATTGCCTCTATGCTCTGACTTTCCGTTTTCTCATGCATATGAGGTCAACTTTTGTCCAAATGTGATGAAACTTGGTGGCTAGCATGTACATGCTATGTAGAAACTGTGTATGAGATGAGATGTTGAGTTTGGTTCCCAGATATGGCCTTGAGACATCCTACGCATAGGATGTCTCCTGATGAAATTTATATGAGAAGTGCTACTGACACATGCCTTGAGCCCCCCCTGAGTCCCTTTTAAGCCCTATTTCAACAAAAAAGTCAAATAGATAGATAGAAACTCCCTGTTTGGATTTCAGAGCCTCTGAGCCGTTTTCTGACTCTTGGAGTGCTTTTTAGCGATGAAATTTCTTGATGTTAGTCTCCATAGCTTCACGATTCCTTGGGGATCCTTGCCATATGGTTTTTTTGACTTTGGCTTCACCGGAGCTCCGTTTGGCAATTTGTCGCTCTGGAAGCGCCTGTGGTTGCGTTCACATGTCGTCGATGACTTGTGGTGGTCTAACACCATAGGACTTGGTTGTTGATGGTCGAGGAAAGCCGCTCGTGAAGTTTGGTGGCAAACGGACATACGGTTTGGCCGTGAGAGCTAGTTGACGCTTTGTGTGTCTGATGCCGTTTCTGAAGCTTAGTGCTGCTTCGGGTCGCCTTATGGCCATGTGGGCTATATAGATTTGAAGAGCATGTTGAGATGCTCCTACCCATGAGTTTTGGTAGCATTTGGGCACCTTTCCACCGATTTACCATTTGGTGGCCTCTTGCAGGGCTCTAGCAGTTAGGGTTTTTCCCAATGGTTTTCCGCCACCTTTGTGCATTCAAGAGTGGTCTCCTATGCTAGGGTAACCCGCCAATGAAGCCTTATTGCTTTTGGGTTAGCCGTTAGGTGGTCACCTCTACCTGTAGGTCTCTACTGCCCGTTTCCCGTGTGAACCCTACGCTAGTTTCGCGACAAAACATCAAACATACGCAAAAAGCTCAAGGTGGTCAGCCTACCTCTCATATCTCGAGCCTGTCGGGTGGTCATGCGCGTCGTAGAAGCCGCTGGAAGTCCGGTTCGCTCTAGGTGGCAAGAGCTCTCTCTCAAGAAGGCAATAGTGGAAATGAGCTTTAAGTGAAGTGAAAAAATCTTATAACCGAACCACTTTCTATGAAATTTGACATGTGCTCACAACTTCTTGTGAGATGCGGTTTAGGCTCGAAAAATTCTTGATTTGGACTCCATTTGCCCAGTTTTTGAAAAATTTGACGTTTCGGTCAAAATCTGACCAAAACACGCTTTCCGCTCCATTCACATAATTGCACCCCCATTGCACCATAGGTTGTCCTATAGTCACTGATTATCCCCATATTTTTTGTATTTCATCACGATCGTATTTCACCTATTTTTTGTATTTTTGAAGTTTTTCTGCCGATAATTAGTAAAATTAAAAAGAAAATAGAAAATTAATCTCAAAAAATCCCCAAAAATCATAATAACTCAAAAACATCCCGCAAAACACTATATACACTCACATGCAATTTTTATGGCCAGATTTCTCCGTTTTACCAATATTTTGC
This sequence comes from Adiantum capillus-veneris, assembly GCF_014529385.1. Lineage (NCBI taxonomy): Eukaryota > Viridiplantae > Streptophyta > Polypodiopsida > Polypodiales > Pteridaceae > Adiantum > Adiantum capillus-veneris. The sequence goes on from NC_140934.1 coordinate 152,961,348, forward strand.
CCGAAAAATGGCTATTTTTACCTACATACAAACACCTAGGGGCTTGATTTGGCGTTTGGCCCCATATACTTGTAGATTCATGCTGTATAAGGGCATATGTACTTAGGTTAGTCTAGAAAATTTTGCAATCAAATGACAATTCTCTAAAATGGTCGAAAAACATGCCCTTTTTTGCTCTTTTTACCATTGGGTCCGCATTTGAGAATGCCTCCCCCCCTCCTAGCCAGAGTCCTCCCGGACGACAAGGTATCGCCTCGGAGTATGTGCAGTGCATGGGTTAAAAATTGTGCTAATGCTTGGCCGTGTAATATGGCCCTATTTGATGCATACTCAATCAATGCATGGAAAAATCAATGTTGTGCAAGAGGAGGGAATAAGCAAAATGCTTATTGGCATTCGACGTCGAGGTTTCCTGTTTGTTGTTGAGTTGGTTGGTGCATTTTCTTTGCAAGTAAAATTTGTAACTCTAGAGCTCTCTGTTTGATCGTCTTTCTTGCAAAAGTCGCTTGGTTTGCCACTACTGTCGATATGGCCATGGTTGTCTCCTTGGAGAGAATTTTCGTGGCTAAAATTGGCCATAGTCTTTGTCTCTTTTGCTTTCCATTTGTAGTTTTTTTTGGAGGTTTTTGTAGGTTTATTGCTACATCCGTGGTTGTCATTGTTGTGCTGTTGATTGGCACCCACATTGATCGGTTTGCCGGTTTCATACGTAGTGTGTGTATGCATGCCGATGTTGCTTGTACTGAAGGGAGTTCCTGTTGCTTTGGTTTTGGGATCCAAATGCGAGTCGCATTTAAGTTGTTACTGAGCATTCTCTTTGGGATCCATATATTTTTTATTCCCTTGTTTGTCGGTTGAACTGTGTTCTCATGTTGACTTCTTCTGTTATATTGTGGTTTGTCTGCCATGTCACCTCTATCCTTCCGCACCCATTCTTGTTTTTCGCGTGTTGCTAACCTTGATCTTTTTAGTGTGGTCTATGTTGTTGTATGTTTGTATTGAACATGGTTGGCAGTTCCTTGTTTGTTCGCCATGGGTACCGTGTTGTTCTTTAGTGGCACCCATCTTTTTGGTTCTTTATCCAGTGATTGTGGTGCTGCCATCTGGTTCTTTCGAGGTTGCTGAGCAAATGCTACCACCTATTGTTCTTGTGCATGTTGAATTTTGACTGTATCCGAATTCCACTCTATCTGCACATTATACTCTTTTTGCCAAGGTTGTCCCAAGAACATGGGTTGTAGTGTGCTTTCATCCTCAACCACGCAAAACTTGTGTGGGTAAATATATTGATGTATTTGTACATGCAATATAGTCCAGCTCAATGTTTTTAGCGAATGTGATACAACTTTCCAGCACTTGTGGAGTAGGATGTAGTTGATCTTTGGGCTTGAGCTGTTTGTATAATTTGTAAGAGATCAGATTTGCTTGAGCTCCAGAATCAAGCAATGCCGTCGATTCAACTTGATTGCTACCCACTTTGGCTGCAATTATTGGCTCCACTGTGTCTTCATCAAAATTCGTTAGTCGAATAACATTTATTCGCAACGGTGAGCCACATTGTTGTTGTTGTCGTAGAAGCCGTCTTTTTGCAATGCGTTCTTTTGCTTCTGCTTGGGCTTCTTCTCGTACCCTCTGTTTCTCCTTCATCTGTTGTTTTTCTTGATGGATTTGTTGAAGCATATCCTGTGTTAGTGGTAAATGATATTTTTTTAATTGACACTCACTAATCCAATTTGGCATTTCTTCTCCTACTAATGTAGCAAGTTTGACAGCTCCACTTTTTGATTAGTCACTAATCACAAAGGGTCCCATCCCTCGCTTTTTAAGTTTCTTGGCATGTTGCTTCAAGGTATAAACAAGTATATAATCACCTGTTTTGAACTCTTTCGTGCGCACATGCTTGTCAAAAAACTCTTTTTGTCTTCGCTTTTTAGCATAGATCAAAGCTACAACTCTCAATCGAAGTTCATCTATCTTTTCAAGATTATCTATTCTTGAAAAGAGCTCATGCCCTATCAATTCTAAGCGTTTCGCGACTCGTAGAGTTGGAATTAAAAACTATATGGGTAATATAGCGTTTAGACCAAACACCATGTTGTACGGTGTTGTTCCGATTGATGTTTTGTAAGCTACTCTGTATGCCCATAGTGTTGAGTGTAACTGCTGATCCCAGTCTGTCCTTGACTCTGATACAATTTTAGTCAGAATAGTGCATAGTGTTTTATTTGGGGCCTCAGCTTGTCCATTTGCCTGTGGATGTTGCCTGTGGATGATATGGAGCAGATTTTCTATGTATGACCATGAATTCCTCTAATAGATATTCAATGACTTCATTAAGAAAATGTGTTCCTCGATCAATGACAATTTCTATTGGTAATCCGTATCGTACAAAGACATTCTCATACAAAAATTGTGCAGTGGTTCTTGCGTCTGCTTTTTGTGTTGCCTTGGCTTCCGCCCATTTTGTGAGATAGTCCGTGGCCACAATGATATATTGGGTATGGGTTCGATATGCAGGGGGTGAAATAGGACCCACAAAATCAATGCCCTATTTTGCAAATGCCCTTGCTCCCATCATTGGCCGTAGTGGCATCTCATCTCTCTTTATCGGCACCTTGGTGCGCTGACATGCGTCACAACGCTTTACAAACTCCTCAGCATCCATATGCAATGTAGGCCACCATATTCCTGCGGTTAAGATAGTTTTTGCCGTCTTATCGCCTGAAAAATGGCCTCCACTTATTCCTCCATGTGCGTGTTCTAGAATCAGCAGGTATTCACTTTCACTTGCACAGATTCTAAGTTGATTGTCCTTTCCTCGCTTATAGAGTTGATTCCCAATTAAATTAAAGTCGCGAGGCTCCAGGTCTATAGCCCTTTTCCACGCTTTTGTTATGTTTTCAGGAAATGTCATTGTTATTAAGAAATCAATGATATATTGACTCCATGCAGGTGCAATGTTTACCTGAAACAATGTCGCGCGATCCACCGGTCGTTTGATACTACATATAGTACAATTGTTAACATAAGCATGTGTGTCAGCATACATAGTTGGCCAATAAACCCCTTATTGTTTCAGTCTTTGGTGTGTTTTCATTGTTGAACAATGAAATGCACAAGTCTGGACGTGTGCTTCTTCAAGATAACACTCGAATTCCTAAGGATTTATACATAATCGTAGAATTTGGTCCGAGCCTAGATGATACAGTCGTCCTGCAATCAACTGGAAGTTTTTTGTTTGTCAAATTGTTTGTTGTTTGGATCTGTCTTCCTTGTTATCAAATCTACCTCCAAAGGAAAGAAAGCTAACAATTTCCTGAGACCATTTGGGTATCATTTCAATATTGAAAAGATAAGCATCAGGTATGTTATCATCTACTCCTTCAGGAGCTTCCCCGTTTTGCAGCCTTGAAAGATGATCCGCCCGTAGACGAGTTTTACCCTTTTTGACCACCACTGTGAAATCAAACTCTAGCAATATAATAAACCAGCGCGTACAATTCTCCCAGTATTGCATGGTTTATTTACTAGATACAAAAGAGCTTGATGATCTGTGAAGAACACAAATTTGTTTGCGAGCAAATTATGCCGAAATTTCTTTATAGCATAAATCATTCCTAATCCTTGTCTTTCAGTGGTTCCTCGTTGTGTAGTTCTTTTCTGCACTATTTAGCTGTCGACTCGCATAACAAACTGGAAAATCCATTGTTCCATCTCTAGGTTGAGCCAAAATACTCCCGAATGCATATGCAGATGCAGATGCATCAATGTGAACATGGAATATCTTTTCCCAATCTGGTGCTTGAACATTGATGCAGATGCATCAATGTGAACATGGAATATCTTTTCCCAATGTGGTGCTTTAAGTACAGGTGCTGATACAAGGTTTTCCTTAAGCTTTTGGAATGAAGTTTCACACTCCTCACTCTAGTCGAAACTGACTAATAAGTGATACAGAGGTTGTGAAATGACTGCATACATATATATGAATCTTCGATAATATCCGTAGTGTCCCATGAAGGATTGTACTTGTTTGGAATTAGTAGGCCTGGGCAAGTCTACTATGACTTTGATTTTGTCTAGGTCAGTGGTTATGCCATTTCTTGAGACAATATGTCCTAAGATGCGGCCTTGTCTAACCATAAAAATGCACTTTTTCGGGTTAAGACAGATTCTATATGTTCTGCATTTCTCAAATACCTTTTGTAAATGGTCGATATGTTCTTCTTATAGAAGAGAGTGTACACAGAGATCATCCATATATATTTCTAAGAATATTCTCAGGTATTCTTTGAACGCATGAGTCATTAACCTTTGGAAGGTAGCTGGGGCATTGGTTAAGCCAAAAGGCATAACTCTATATGCATATATTCCCCATTCTGTGGCAAACGCTGTTTTGTGTTGATCCTCTATTGCAATTGCCAATTGGTTATACCCTGAAAACCCATTTAGAAAGGAATAAACCCGTTTCCCAGCCACCCTCTCAAGTACATGTTCTGTGATCGGCAAGGGATAATTATCCCTTATTGTGGCTCCATTTAGTTTTTTGAGGTTCACACACACACACACACACACACACGCGCAGCTTTCCGTTCTTTTTGGGGACAACCACAATGGGTGACACCCAATCTGTATGTTTGATTTCATAGATGAATTCAACATCCATCAGCTTGTCAATCTCCTCTTTGATTCTTTTAGCAAATGTGTCATTATATGTGTAAGGACGCTGTTTGCTAGGTTTGGTATCTGATTTCAACAGAATTGTATGTTGGCATATCGATGGATCAACTCCTTTGAGTTCTTTTTAGGACCATGCGAAAACATCTTTATACTTCTTGAGAAGTTGTGTTAGCAGTTCTTCTTCTTTAGGCTCTAAATTAGTTGCGATATAGACGGCTGAGGCTTTTCACCTGGCGCAGCGAGGTCTATCCGTTTTGCATTTTTCGGCCCATCATAAGATTCCTGGTTTATTCTTTCCCTGACTGGTGGTGTAATTATGATTTTTCTATCTTGGATGGTGAATTTTTGATAGTGGGATGGTACATTCATGTTTCCTTTTTCTGACGACTCCTTACCATCACTTTCTCCCTCAGTAGTCCATACCTCTCGTAATAACCGTTTTAGTTCTTGGTATTTCTTTTTACGCTCCATTTTGTTCCACTCTGGGTCTTTTGTTTTTTTCTGTTTTGATTGTTGAGATTTTTTTGATTTTGTTTCTGTTTTAGCCTTCCGTACTTGTTTTATTTTCTCTTGCGTTCCTTCCCTTCGAACTTTTGAGAATCTGCCTGATATTTGGTCTTTTACACAATCCTCTGCTTTGACAAGCATTAGATAGTTAGTTTTATCTTTTATCCTGGGCATTAGATTCTCTCTAATTTTGTTTTCTGCTCTTTTTTTTCTATATCGTTCCTGGCGTCTAGGGTGCTGATTGGCAAAATCATAAAACTTGATATTCGTTGTTTTCTCCCACACTTGCTTGAGCTGTCTGAACACTCGTTATCTGCATCGTTATTTACCTCCAGATGCTCAGAGGAGTTATAAAACTCTTCTTGTTCTGGTGGTTCTACATTCTCATCTTTTGCTGGTATAAGGCTTACCATCTAATAGGGTAGCACATCATAGCCGTCCTTATCGCAAAATTTTGTCGTTGGGCTATCTGTAATGGTACAGACATCCAATGTTGCTAGTATGTGTTCCCATTCCAGAGGTTCTAAGGCATCTTCAAGAAAAGGTTCCAAAATGTAATCCTTGTCCTCGATAGCTCTTTCTAAGACGCATTCCTCTCTTTTTAAGCTCCCACAATGTGAAGCTCCACACATCCATAGATCTTTTTTTTGCCCTAACCATGTTGGGATTTCGGACCCTGCCAATGTAGCCAATGTTTCCTTGGGTGCTATGGTTGCCGCAGTGTGTGAGCTTAGACTAGTTAGATCCTCTAACCGCTGTAACCTATTCTTTGTGTGTTTTAACTCCTCGGATAGAGCCGTTTGCTCTCGTTCTCTCTTGGCTTTTATACGTGCCTTTTTAGCTTTCCAAGTGCTTCTCTGATTTTTTATTTCTAAAGTTGGGGCATCGGTTTTTGGCTCTTCAATTATGGGTTCATTCGTCATTCTTTAAGCTTGGGCTCGTGTCACTGCCTGAATAGGTATTACTGTCTCGTTTTCTGACCCTCCACTGGAAGGCACTGCTTCCAACATGTTCAAGGTAGTTTTTTCTCCTTTGCTCGGGTTCTTAGGGAAATCAGGAATCAAATGAGTAATTCCACACTCGGTGCAATATGCGTTGACTTTAATGATTTCATCATGAGGACAGTCTCTTAGCCAATGGTGTCCACCACACTTGTAGTAGGGTCCCTTAGGCTGTTGAGGTGCTCCTTGAGCTCCTCTTTGTTGGTATGCATGTCTCTGCCCGCCCATGCCTCCGTTGGCTATGAGCAACAATGTTCGTTTATCCAAGCTATATCTTCCTTCTCATGCTGTCTGTGCAGCTGTTGGTGGTCCTGCACTTCCCATCATGCTCCAAGGTTCTGGCGTTGGGGGTTCTTCCAGTGGATAATAGACAGGATTTGCAGCATATCCATTGGAATCTTCATAATATGCATGCATAGGTACCAAAGCCTTCTCCTATCGTTCATTTACTGTTGGTGTGTATCTTATGCCAACTGGTTGTAATCCTGGTAGGGGTGGTTGCTGCCCCAACACTGATTGTGGTCTTTCTACACCTACAGGTCCTGGTAGGTTTCCTGCTTGATACCTAGGCATCTGTGGAAGTTGAGGAGATGCTACCTGAGCCTGAGGAGCATAAGGTTGTTCTCTCACATATCCCATGTTATAATAACATTCCTCTGTCACATGGTTTGTCCATTTTTGTTCAATAGCACACCACTTTCGCTGTTTAGCCTGAGGCTTGGCATACAGGTTAATCTTTTTTAGCACTTCTTCTACAAGTTGCTCTTGGCTTACAGCTAATTCTCCTTTCAGTGCTATCTTAGCGGAGTTGCTTCCACTTTGTTGTGAGGATGAATCATCGTCAAGATCCTTGAATTCATCCTCCTTGTAGACCGCACAATTGTCTACAAGGTAAAGAGCTTCCTTAGTTAACTCATTTAATGTTGTGCTCCTCTTCATATGTAAGTCCTTCTGAAGATCTGCGTTCCTTAGTCCTTGAATAAATATAAGCATAAGTCTGGACTAAGTTGGCAGTTCTTCCACAGGGTAGAACTTAACATATCTTTTTAGTCGTAGGGATGCCTTTCGCATAGATTCCCCTTCTTTCTGTTTGAATTTATGGATTTGTGAGATTGTATTATGAGCTATCCCCCTTTGTGAGAATTCCTCAATAAACTCGTCAAACACCTCCTCCATAGACTCAAAGTCTCTACGCTCCACAGAGTCAAACCATGTAGTAGCATCCTCCTCTATGGTCAATCCAAACCCTGCAAATTGTGTTGGGAAGTCTAACACCTCTTCAGCTCTAATTACACGCACAAAGGCTGCTACATGATCTCTAGGATCTCTGTTTCCCGTGTATTTCTTGTTTATCCATTTTTGCACCTGAGAAGGTCTAATTCTACGATGGTCTACAAATCTCATCATTGGTTCTCCTCGTCCCACTCGATATACCTCCTCTGGCCTTCGGTAGTGGGAGGGTTCCTCTCCCAACGATGCCCCTAAGCCGTAATTTCTAATGGTTTTTGCAAGAGGTGGTTCATCTCTTCGAACTCGTTCTATGGGTTGTCTTCCAGGCTCTGTTGACCCTTGAGTTTTTGGCTTACTCTTGCCTTGATACCGTGAATAGAGTGGTGATTCTTGTAAATCCCTTAGCCCTCATGCGGCTAGATAACCATCTCAGTTTCGATATTGTTCTAATGTTGCACTTTGTCGAAGCCATGCCTGCAATGATGGTTGGGTTGCTTGTTGGTTCTGGTAGTTGAACCTCTGTTGTCGGTTAGAATGTGAGGTCACGTCGTACTCTTTTGAAAATGGATTTGTTGACTTGCTAGGGGTATAGGTGACCCTTGGCACTTCTTCGGAGGCATATGTTGATGTCTCTGGAACTGTTGCCTTTTCTACCTCCTCTGGGAGAATACGTTTGTATTCTCGCCCGTACCTATCAACAAAAACAATATCCTTCCCCATAGAAATTTCATAAGAGAATAAGTAAAGAACCTTGTCTTTACTTAATTCATTTGGGTAGGGTTCTTTGCATAAAAAATAAGAGACTACTCCCTCACTCTCATGCTTGTAAATTCCCACATTCTCATTATAGGTAGAGACCCTGGTTGTTTTCTTATCATACATAAAAAGAGCTCCAGGTCGATCAATGTTTGGAGGTGGTTCTTGAGTTTCCAAAATCATTTTTCCTTTTGCCACGTTATCTCCATATCTATTGTAATCGTCAGGGTTACTAACTATCAGATAGTGGTTCCCGTTTTCATCTCAGAATCTATCTCCATCATCATAGACTCGAATTATCTCCAGTCTTTGAGCAGGTCTTTCTTCTATACAAATACACTTGCGTCCTCGATAGTCAGAATACACTAGGGCTCCCCTCGAGTTTGTTCCTTCTAAGAAGATTATAGTGAACTTGGCATCGTTCAAAGAATTTTGGGAGGTGCTTCCTCCTAGCATTGGTCCTTCATCGGAGAAACCTCCTGGTTGTTGACTATCCATCATGAAGAAGGACTTATCTGATGAAGTGTCAGTATCACTACCCTCCTCAATGATCGGTGCTAGTGGATCTAGCCTTGCCTGAGTTACACTCTCCTCGGTGGACACTAAGCTACCTTGATCGCCTACCACCTTTTGATCTCTAAGAATGTGTCTTCCCGATCTTAAATTCATCAAACTTAGCAATGCAATTTATCACAAATCCAACCACTCACTTGTCAAAGGATCCGCACAACTTCTTGCCTTGCAGCTGAATATACCTGTACACAAGCGTTTAATTTCGGCAATCGAATCAAAGCATTTAGCCGCTAGAGGTGGTCTTCGTAATGATTGGTATAATTGGAGGGTTAACCTCAACCACTAATGTATTTTATACACTTCTGATGTTCTTGATTAGGTCTGATAATCTGGAACTGTACTTCCCTCAAATATTGATCAATTTTCAGGGAAAGTCTTAATTCCGTCTTTGCTCCATGAAAAGGTCAAACAAGGTCCAATTTCACTTCTGAAAGAAGTTCTGGAACTCTTAAGTCAATTGGCACATCACTCTATATCCCCAGTCAGCTTTTATCTTCACTAAGCCCCTTTAGACATCCTACACGTAGGATGTCTTCCTACTCTGTTTTGCCTGGAGTTTGCACTATAGATTCCCCTTGATGTGCTGAGTCCACAACTGTTTTTACTTTTTGATTTGGACACCTATAAGCTGGTCAATTGATCAAAAATCTATTCCAGCAACCTGCTGACCAGTCAAATCAACTCCAATTTGGACCCAAATTGACTAGGAGGCTTGCCTCAGGCTATACAACACCCTGCTATGCCTACAGTCAGTTTTTGGCTTCAATATCATGCAGTAGACATCCTACGTGTAGCATGTCTAACTGCTCAAAATGGCTTCAAAAACCACAGACTCCTCTCAAGGTGTTGATCACTTTGGTATGCTCAAAGTTGGATTTGGAGTGCTAAATCACACAAAAGACATCCTACGCGTAGGATGTCTATATGATCTATTTGACCCCAAACTTGTCCCCTTGATATTAGCAACCCAGTGGTATGCTTAGATTTTAGTTTGGATTTCAAAAGACCCCAATTTTAGCTATCCTAGCCCTTTTCAGTCAAAAGATGCTAAAGTCTGCTTAAAACCCAATTTTCTCACCCATTTGAGATGAAAAATTCCTCAGGCACTCAATAAATCATGCAGATCATGCTCATGCAGCCATCCTATGGTTTTGGTCTCAAAATAATGCCTTGGCACAATTTGGGTAGGATGTTTAGCAATTTCCTTTCTATTTGGCCTTATCCTATCAATATATGGTCAAACTTCCACTTTCCAGGTGAAAATAAAGTAAAACCTACCTTCTCAACACACTGGTCAACTCCGAATTTCAAAATTTCCACCAGAACACCCTGTAGACATCCTACACGTAGGATGTCTTCTGGCTTAAAATTTAATTGTTTTCTGACAGAAGTACTCCTTATGCTCTGTAGCTCTCTCAGAAACACTCACAAAAACTTTTGAACTTCACTTCAGCTTCTAAACACTCTTTTCCGTTCTTTACAACCTTTTGATGAGCCTAACAGCAAATATAACATGCATGAAGTGCTCCAGATCATAAATCATGATGTCCTACTTACCCTACTCCTACTCATCATGTGAGATGGTGATATTGGTGTCTCGGTTGCTTCCTGGCCTCTCCGGACTCTCAAGATATCCTTCCACCGCCTCTACCACTCCAACTCCTACTCTCTACACCACAACTCAACTAATACCTAAAACTATCTAAGTCTACCTAAGTCGAAGGATCTAGGCTAGACACTCGCTCCCTAGACTCCTCCTAAGACCTAGAGAGTCCTCCACCCTCTCATCCTATCTAAATGTAAAACAAGACTCTGGCAAGCCAGAGAATCCCTATCCTCAAGGACTAGTCTCGGTCACCTACCTAGGGTTTTCGTCCCCGGAAACGGTGCCAATGTTGGCGGATACGCCGCGACGGACGTCAGCACACCAAGAACTCACCTAACAAGATTTGTCAGCTAAGGACAAAGTTCGACCTGCAGGCGCGTGTAAGCAAGCATAGGGTGTCAACCTACACTCGACCGACTCTCGACTACTTCCTACAGAGGTCTCTACCCAATGTCTAAGCTACAACCTTCAGGAGTGCATACGAGGAGATTTCCTACAACGCTTTCAAGAGCTAAATACCTATCAAAGGTTCTCGAAACGCCAGAGAACTTGAAGGAAACCCTGTTAACACCAATAGGTCGCTCTCCCTAAGGTCCATGAATCAAAACCCCAACCCTAAACACCTGGTGCAAAATCACGTAGGATGTCTCGTCAAATTTGCAGGTCGTCGTTTTTGAAAACTAAAGTGCCTAATGTGTAGCTCTACTCATTGCGAACGCGTCGATATGATAAAATGCAAAAGCAGACGACATATGCTCACCGAATCACTAGATGTAGCTCGTGGGTCGAGTTCACAAAGCCAGATTGTACACCCACAATGTAGGTGTGGATGCGTAGCTCTCGTTGGGGGCAACACGCTGCACTTCTTCACACTCGATTCCGACCACCGGTGCGCGTGTAGAGTCAAGATGAAACTCTCACTCTCTCACATACACAGAGTACGCTCACTCACACAGACTGAACTTTTAAAAATGACAAAAGGTCTTTCTTCATTAAGGTCAAAAGTGGTATAAATACCTTACAATCTCAAACCCTAAGGTTCCAATTTAACCATTCACTCAATCTAAATGTAAAAAATGGGATACAATCTGGAAGCTTCTACAAGCCCCACTATTTACAAAGGTGAAATGACGGTTTTTCTCAATTAAAGAATAATTACAAAAAATAATATCCTGTCGAGCAATCATTCTCCGTTGGGTGTGTCCAGCTACTAAACAGGTTCTGTCTGCTTTTTGAAGAAAAACAAAATATAAGATGTGTTTCTTTGCTCTCTTAATTTCATGCAGCTGTCCACTTTTTCTTGAATATTTCTCATGGCATCTTGATTGGTGTGATAATATACTTCATCTAGGAAGTTTACTTTCCTAGATGCACTCCAAAAGTCTATTAACATATCAAATAGAAAACCTAATGCATAAATGTTGCTATCTTTTGAGTATGAACCTGCGTACTGTGGATCATATATTTGTAGAGCAATCCATGGCCTATTTGCCTTCAAAATTGCAAAGTCCGATTGATCTGCGAGATGCACAAAAGTTTTGATACACGCTTTGCTAGGGTTCTAAGCATCATGTCCCAATCAGTAATGCCAACGTGGGGTTTATTCGCGCGAGTAAAATCAAGCATTATATTGTAGGGAGTAGAGATGTAAGTTTTTGTGCACTATACCAACAGAGTGAGCAGCTGCAATGCCATCAATAAGAGCTTGTAAAATTGCTAGCATCTTTTCCATCACTGCTTTGAGCCATGTAGTCTCTATCTCTGGTAAGTTTTGATTCGCAGGTGGAAAATCTCTCCAGCCATAATGTAGCCTGTGCATGCAGCATTTGAACGCTCCTTGGGCAAATGACAGACAACACATCATGTCTCCCAAGGTATCCCCATTGTAGCATGGGAAGATTGTGATCCAGGGGGCGTTGATGGTAAAATCAATGCATCTGTAATTGAGGGGTGAAGTGTTTGTATGGCTTGCTCTTTCTGGAAACTATCAAATTTTGTCTCAATCCCACCCTTGTAGCATTTTCCTACATATGTGATGTGCTCTGGAAAGAAAGAAATTCTTTTGATGGTGTATAATGAGCATACACCAAAACAATATGATCCAATCCTTGCACCTTCCACTAGGGCTTTGTTAAGAATGCTGATCAGATATGTGTACCTAACATTCAAAGTTGTGCGCATGATTGTGTTGGTGTCATTGGCATCTAATCGACAACCTACAATCACTTATGCATCTTGGGTCATCTTCAACCGCTTGGGTAAGGAGGATTGGTCTTGAGTTCTTACCCACTTCATCTTTATCTTCTACTCCTCCCATTGTTTATCCCACAGCTCTATTTTTTTTCATATCGCAAGTGGGAGGGAGATCTTCTTTCAAGTCTTTGCAACACACTTTTATATTGCACAACATTTTTCTAATTTTGTGGAGGGGGGGTTCAAATTCTCTTATCCCTGTAGGAATCAACAACTCATACTGGCTTTCAGTTTGCAATGTGCACTATGCATTCTTCCAAATAGCACTAGTGAGATCTTTAATGAAGACATCACTTTCATTTATTTGTTCTATACGACCATGTGCACATGAAGATATTTCCAATATACACTCTTTTCGAATGGCACACATTATAAGTTTCTTTTGCTCTAGCGTCATTTTTGCAATAGACATAAAAAACAACATATCAAATACAGTTTCATGGGTGCACTAGCACTCACATTAGTTTAGACAAACTATAACTCATGACCTAAAGACTTCAAAAAAATGTGCAAGATTATATTAATATAGATTGATAATCATTTTCAATTTAAAAAGCTAGGTTAAATGTGCAAAATGTATTAAAAACAAGTAACTCTTAAAAAAACCACCCAAATTGAACAATACATGTTAACTTTAAACATTTCAAAATATTGTGATAGACCAAAGACAATAAATTCACATTTTGCATGTTACCACTTCAAAAAACAATGTTACAATAAAAGACATGTACATTGTAATGTATATATTGCTGATCTCATTTTAGCTCATTTTAAATTATTAATAATGTATAATTTCATGAAAAAAACATTGTTATGAGTGGACACACACAACTAAAATGCAAATTTGGTGCAATTTTAACAGACAATTCATAAATTGAATAGAACGTCTTACATCCAAAAGATTAAATAAAACGTCTTATATCCAAAAAGTGTGCACATACCTTTTTAAATTGAATGTGTATTAGCTATTTGTAGACATAGAGAAATAGGAGAGTATGAATTTTAGTGAAACTTTAGCACTTGGTTTTGCAAAGATGGCATTCATCAATGTAGACACTATTGAAGTTGTATAAAAGTGATACCATACATATGACTTCTGTAAATGTAGCATTTTAAAAAAGCAACGATGATTGATAAATAAAAATTTCTTTTGAATATGATTAGATAGTATAAATTTTGATAAGAACACTTAAAAATAACAATTACAAACACTTCAGACATTCGTATATGAAATACTCTTCTTGGTCGCGTTACTGACCAAGTATTTCATATACTTAATACTCTAAAAAAATGAAATGCACAGGCACATGCAAATTATATGGCATTCATACGATCGGATTAACGATTTGAACGCCATATTTATGCAAAATTAAATGCTTCTAACAAATGGAACTCTATAGCCGCATTATCCACCGAGTGCCACTCGAATCTAAAGAGCACTAATGGTTTGCATACATGGCCGCATTACTGACCGATGTCCATCTGTTTTTTTTGGCAAGGAGAGGGTAAGTTGACTCACCATAAGAATACCAATATCGTTGTGTCATCGGCGCAATACCCAAACAATGAGTCAATACTTACCATAAAGACAACATATTCCCCTCGTAAACGAGGTAATGCCCCCGTGGTAAGCACTGTTCTGTAGATTAGCTTACCCACACTCACATTGTGTGGTAAGGTACACTTTTACTACCATACAATATGACAAACAGCACGCTACCACACAACACACACTCGCATCGTGTGGTTAGATACTCTAATACTGCCACACACTATGATGTAGAGCACGCTCCCACAAAACCTCCTCTCCCTCTCTCCTCTTGACGCACCTACTGTGAAGGAGCTTCTCTCTCTCTCTCTCTCTCTCTATGTGTGTGTGTGTGTGTGTTCCAGTGGCCCGATCGGATCTCTCTATATATTTAGTTGTGGGCATGTCGGTCTCTTCATTTTGTTGGCGGATCCGCAAGGAAAATAATAGAACCCGACGGGCCCACAAGGAGAACGAAAAAATTAGACGGGATTTTTGTGGGTTTCCAGGTTGCCCTCAATTGACTTGTTTGTGATCATGTTAAGTGTGATTATGTTAATATGGTAATAAAACCTTGTGATCACACAAAATTTTACATAACGTAAATATCAATCCCTGACCTCTGTCATTTGATAAGTATATGATCCAAAAAATTGGTGCTATTATGAGAAATAGTACTTGCCCTTTATGTGACTTGCTTGTTGGTAAAAAGACCATTGGTACTAAGTGGGTGAAATAGTACTTGCCCTTTATGTGACTTGCTTGTTGGTAAAAAGACCATTGGTACTAAGTGGGTTTTCAAGCTAAAACACACTGATGGTAGTGTTGATTGCTACAAGGTTAAGCTTGTGGCAAAAAGTTATGCTTAAGAAAAGGGCATTGATTTTGATGAGACTTTTGCTCCCACTTGTTGTATAATGACCATTTGTATCATGTGTGCATTGAAAGCTCATAATGGTTGGAGTGTACATTATTTGGACAAAAAGACTACGTTTTGGATTGGTGATTTGCATGAGAAATTGTATGTATCATACTTCTATGTTTTGAAGAAATCTACACGAGCTTGGTATGAAAAGGTACATGCTTGCTTGACTACACATGGTTATCAAAACAGTCCAATTGAGAGCAATTGGTATGTAAATTGTGCGTATGATGTATTATTGTTGTGCTTTATGTTGATGACATGCTACTCACAAGACCAAACTAGAGTGCTTCATTAGGTGCACCGACACGATTTGACGATCGTTTGAGAACATGAAAGAAGAACATGGATAAAAGTGTTTGATGTTTAAAATGAAAGCACTGATGTAGAATGAGTCAAAGAATTGATACAATCTATAAAATTGTTTAAGAAAGTGAAAGATAAACATCAATGAATTGAGAACGGAACTATACATACTAATGAAATTGTTTGATGTAAGTACAAATGGAGAATGAATCAAATAATTAATACAATCTAAAAGCTAAGGAAAAATTAAAACATGTTGTTCTCTAATCCATTGAGCTTGATGTCAATCCAGCAGGAATGCGGCTAACAAGAGACTAGTTATATTGCAAGGGAGAATTTACAAACATTGGCTTATATCGGGGACAGATGGTTACTAGTATTTTTGCATCTGTGCTTATCAAGGTGCTAGAGAAGTAGCATGAAACAAATTTTTGTCCCAATTGAAGATAGATGTACTCGATATAACCTAACGTAGAAACATTGGGTTATATTGGGGATAGATGGTTATTATTAGTTTTGCACGTGTGCTTATCAGGGTGTCATGGAAGTAGCATGAAACAAATTGTTGTGCCAGTTCAAGATGGATGGGGATCACATTTGAGTAATTTATTTGTAGTCTACAGTAGCCCAAGTGCATCTGCAATCTGTAGGAATATCCTACAATGGTGTTATGTGGAGCAAGTTGCCAATGCGGTGATGTTGATGGTGATGATTGTGCTAATAGGCGGTTGAGCGGGCCATGGAATGAACTCCTTCATTTATGCATGTAGTGCTTGATGCCATGGGGTAAATGGTTGAATGGGCCATGGAATGAACTCGTTCTATTTATGCATATAGTGTGTGAGCACCCACTCTTGCAATTTTGGGTGAAGATAATATTGGAACTAATACATTGCAAGATAAATTATGTTCACTGCTTAATTGCATTAGTTGGAATCAATCTGCCCATTCTAAAAGAAGGAAATAAAAACCATTTCAATTGAAGCATTTAAGACGTTGTTATGTCACAAGTCATTTGAACACGGAGTTAAATAAACAATATCGTAGCTAATGATCAAACGTATGGAATGAAGAGATAAAAAGGCACAATAAAATAAAGATGATAAAAGGTCACAACTATTGTTTTATGTGGTATTCCAAAAATAATAGTTTTTTAACTTTGGAGGATGTCCAAAATAAACGTTATGACCCAATGTAGTTGTTATTTTCTATCGTTTAATATAGAACTGCTCTAAGTTTCTAGTTCTATACTGCTTGTTATCAATTGCTTAAGTGATAATTTGAAAATTATCCTCAAAAGAACTATAAGCATGGACGTGTCTTCTTGCATTTTTTGGGGGGATTGCGTTTATGTTGACCAATACATTTGTTATTTTTGTTGTTTGTAACTTCAACATATCTCCTATCATTTTGTTTACATCATGTGTTGTAGTCTACGTATTCTTCATGTGTCGTTGGTTTTTTTGGGTGGAAGAACGATGTTTGTCTCCGGTTCTCAATGGGTGTACTTGCATCATATGTTGTAGACTACATATTATTCATGCATCGTTGCCTTTTTTTGGGGTGGAGGAACGATGTTTGTCTCCGGTTCTCGATGGGTGTACTTGTATGTAGATCATGGGCATCGATTAGGTTAGCATAAAAGTCATGATGGCAAGGAAGAATGAATGAAAGTCATTGATATTTCTTGTCCGTACTTGTCGTGGTCAATTGCAACTAGCTCGTGTAGAGACGACGGTTGTCCATATCTAGTCGCCTTGTGTTTGCTGCAATACCACACTACCTTATGAATGGTGATGGGTAGATTAATTCCATCCTATGCATGATTTGTCAAAGCCATTGAATTCTCCAAGATAGTGGCACAAGTTTTTTGACTGACTTTCCATAGTTCATCCAAATTGATGTTGTACTCAAATCCCAATTTCTCTATTGTGTACAGTGTAATTCCTTTAGTCTTTGCGTCAAGGAGTTGTTGTGCTTCATCACTGCGCATCATATTCTCATCCTCTTTGTATTTGATCTTGAGCTCTTCAAATATTTGCTTCATGAGGCTTAGACATTAACATATACTTCTATATTATGAAGTTGTTCTCAAGATTGAATGCAACTATGTCGTGATGCCGCTAGTTCTTGCTCTGTGAATTTTGTTCTATGCTCTCCACTCCATGAAAGCAATGGGCTATCTAATATTGAATGCCTATCTAGTGTACCCCATGAAATTGATTTCACTGTTGAGATGGCATTGACAAATATATTGATTACGCTCGGTAGCTAGGTATAAAGTTGATTGCCATTCAATGTTCTTCTCGTGTAGTATGCAAGTAGGGACACACAATAACTTTGATGTGTATTCAAGCTCTCATAAGTGGAGCACTACACCCATTGCACTTGTATGTGTGCACCCTTTAAGCTAGATAACAACCCAGACTACTAGCAAACATTGCATTTGATGTCTCAGTTGGAGCTCTAGTACGGCCAATGGATATGCTTCTATGGATAAAAACTACACCACAAACATAGCATCTGCTTAAAGACTTGAATATCTCTGCAACAATTGAACTCCATTGATAGGCTATGTCAAAGATATCAACCCATGATTGTGCGAATGGCAGACACCTGAGCTTATTACTCATTGAAATATGATATCTTGCTTTCGATCTATTGAGGTGTATCCTACGCTTTGTACCTGGTCCATTGAATGCTTATTTAGACTCAATTTGTATGCATTTAGCTTTACTACGATGAGAACACTGTGATATTCATGTACTAGTCATGTGCAAGTAGCAAATAATGAAAGCATGTGAGACAACTATGTGTACGATGTGTGTCATAAAATATAATATCTAACTTTACCAAATGATTTTCTCATATTAAACTGATCACGTAATATGGGAAGATAAAAGGGGAACAAGAGTTACGATATAGATATGTGCTTCTAGACCTATCTCAACAAGACCAAAAGGAGAAATGGTTGCATCTCAATAGGGGTCCAAAAGGAGACTGTCTACCAAAGAGCATTGTGCAATGAGTGCTTCTAGATTTACCTCGGCAAGGGACCAAGAGGAGAGATGGTTACATCTCAATAAGGGTCCAAAAGGAGGTAGTCTATCAAAGAGCAACGTGCATCTAATGGAGCTTAAAATACCTTAGGGTTAGTTTCATTAAAGACCTCCAAAATTTAGTATTAAAAAGTACTTTGACCTTAGGGAAGCTAGGGCTAACCTTGAGGTGGAAATCCTACCCAAGCATGACATGCTAAGATGCTTAAAGTGATTGTGGGAACCTTGCCCAAAGCTTGAGGTGATTTTTGTGCTTAAATGACTAAGGTTTTTGAAATGTTAAATTCAAAGTTAAATTCTCAAGAGACATGAACGTTTCCATGCTTGATTGACTAAGGCTTGAAGTATTCAATTCAAACCAAATGACTTAAGAAGCATAAAAGACACATGCTTGATTGACTAAGTGCTTAAAAGTATTCAAATCAAACCAAATGATTTAAGAAGCATAAAAGACACATGTTCAAGAAATTGTCCACATGTGGCCCTTATGGTGTGCTTGAATTCTATTGGATAGACTTTAAAGGGGTCCAATGAGAATTTAGATGCATAAAAATAAATAACTAAGTTCTTTCTCTCAAAGAGGACAATGAGGACACATGTCCCAAATGATATGATAAAATATTACTAGAGAGAGAGAGAGAAGGAGTTAGGTGTGGATCAAGCATAAGAGGGGGGTATACTCTCTCTCTCTCTCTCTCACACACACACATTCTATCATTGTGTGGAGTGCAAAGTGCAAGATCTCCATCTCTTTCTCCAAGCTTGTTGAGAAGTGGAGAGCCTACACCAACACTCTTGGCCATGGAATCCAACCAAGAGCCATGCTTCAATGCTTAAGCTTGCCATCTTCTTTATCTTCTGTTAGCAGCGGCTAACACAGGCTACACCGAATATGCATCAAGCGGGAGATATCTATGGTTGTGCATAATATTGCACTCACTTTGTATATGTCTTGGGCTCACTTGGAGTTTTAAAGTTGTATATGCTAGCCTAGAGGGCTCAAGATTAAACCCATAGTAGAAGGGATTGTGGTGAAAGTCCTTAAAAGGAAGCCTTTAGGCAAAGAGGCTTCATTCTTGAGTATCCACTCTTGAGGATCCACTTTTGAGAGCTCCCTCTCTCTTGAGTGTTCACTCTTTGGCCTAGCCTTGAGCTAGTATCTATGCTTGAGAGGCTAGTGCTAACAATTGTAATTAGAGTAAGCTCTTCTTGATTAATCTAATTCTTATTTTCTCATTAGTTTGTTCTTCTCTACATTTCATCTTGTCATGAAGTAGTATTACACTTTCATTATTCTAGATTTGAGAGATGTATGTACTTCTTGCTAATAACCACTCTTATCTCTCTATGAGGAATTGATGTGCGATATTTAGCATCACAAATTAGGTTGATTAAGTTGGGTCTCAATCTTGTAATTTGTTTCTGTGCACTATTCTTTTCTTGTGTGTAGATAGGTTTTATGAAGCTCTAGCACCATTCACCTCGTGTGTGCATCTGTTGATGAAGTGCCGTAATTGACATGTGGTGATTAGTGTGTGCTTATCATTAGTGTGCTTGGGGTTTCTAGTGTATGGTAAGTCGGACTTCGATGGAATTGATGTGTATAGGAGCTGTTAGATTAGTGATTAGAGTAGGTTTAGAGTTAATCTTGCCATGGCTAATTTCTACTTGCATTGGAGAGGTGATCTCTTGAATCCTCTATTCCATTTATCCGATGCTCGTGCTTCCATGCCCTAGCCCGGTTTCCGATCCACGGATTTGATAATTTTGTGTGGGTTGCGATTAGGTCGTGCTACAATACCTCCCTACATTTGGTGCCGTTTACGGGAATTGATAATCTAAGCTAATGAGTTTAGGATGTGTAAAATAGAGTAATTTCATTACTAATTTCTCGATTTTTGAGTTTGTGTAACTCAATTTTTGGTTTGATTTGATGATGTTGTGCAATAAATTGATGCTAATGTTGAGTTATGAATACCCAAAACCCCCAATTCCATCCCCAAATTTACTAATTGCATACTAACCCTTGCTAATTTCGCTTCATTTCCATGCTAACTGTACTAATTTTTACTAATCTTGACTAACCTTGCTAACCTAACCACTAACATTTGAAGTGTAAATTATGTTAAGTCCCCTTGAAAGAGGTGGAATCATCACTCTAATTCAGTTAATTGTGCTAATTTATGCCTAATTTGATGATTTGAATGTTTGATTTTGAACTACAAATGGTCAATTTTGGAGCCAATTTGATGGTGCACACACGTGTGTGCAATGAGGCGACTTCGTGTGGAGCAAAGAAATAGCTTGGAGTGTGATTACGATGTAAGTGCGCTCACTTGTTATGTCAATTCTTGATTGATTCATGTGATTCAATGTTGTTAATTATTTGCTAAAATTAGGCGTGTAACATAAATTGACCTACACTTTGCACCTAATTTGATATACTTGGAATCAAATTGATAAGTCAAATTGTGACTAATGAACTTTGTGTGTATCCAAATAATGCTTAATTCTCATCAAGAATTCATGTGTGTGCATAAAAATCATCGTGTGTGTGCATGCACCAAAGAGGGAAAAAAATGTCAAAAATTTCAAGTGTGTGTGCACCTAATCTTGAATATGTGCATACATAAAAATTGATGGAATTGATGATACATGAGTATGCAATCATGTAAATGATATGTATGTTAGGCTAATTCAATCATTGGATAAGTGTAATTGCCAAAAATTTGGGTAAAAATTGAGAGTGTGTGCCTATCCAAGACCACTTGATTTTCTATAATTGATGGTCAATAAGGGCACCTAAATGATTTGATTGTGAAATGATCATAAAAAGTGTGTGCAATCATTAGGTGTAAGCCTAAATGCATTGCCAATTGAGCCAAATTTGATAATTTGTGCTTAATTTTTGAGTGTGTGCATTGCTTGATTGGGACAAAATACTGTTAATTTTTGAGAAATTAAGCATGCATACATTCAATTATTCTTGATCGAGCTTGCAATTTGAGCATTCCAATGTGAAATTGATGGAATAATTGCATAAAATTTAGGCCTAAATTTGGGTGTGTGTGCCTACTCAATGGCATGTGCAATCCTGTGCTTGAATGAATAATTAGTAAATTTTTTACCAATTATGATGATTAATTCGGCCAAATAATTGATGTGTATGCGTCAATTGGCTTCGAGAATTGAGATTCATCACTCAATTACTGCTCAATTGTGGATATTTTTCACTCATGAGTAGCCATACAAGTCAAATGACAAATTCGGTTGAATTTGGATTGTTAAGGGCTTTGAAATATGATCAATTAATTTTGCGATGATTTATTAAAAAAAAAACCATAGAGTCTAATGAGTGTGGTATCACAAACCAAAATGACAAGCCAATTGGGTTTGGATGATTAGAGCCATAGGATATGAGCAATTGATTTTGCAATGATTAAAATCAATTTGGAAATTGGCTATGATTGCTTAATTAATATGGACTTGGTAGAGTTTCGTGTGTGGCCATGCAAGACTAATTGACAAGCCTACATAGGGTTGATGAATTTGAAATGAGCACCTCTAATGGCAATGATTACCATGTGGGGTTCAATTTTTTATTGGGCCTAAAGTTATGTATTAACGATGCAAGGGAATGCATTTCTTAGACTGCAATTGTGAGTCAAGTTTTTACGAACATGTATTCCAAGAGAAGTTGCACTCCAATGTGTGACATGCATACACTCTGTATGCATGCATTATGGATTAGTGTCAAAACAAATGTACAAAGAGTTGTGATTGAATTCTTCATCATACATTTTGCTCACTCGGGGAAATTTGGGCTAAAATTTGGGAGAGAGCTTTACACATGTACTTGCATTCGTGACTCCGCCTTGGCCAATGTTTCGTTGAATCATGGGAAGCACTCAGTCTCACCTTGAATAATCATTTAGTTCACAAGATCTTGTCATTAACTTCTTTGGATGCTTAAAAATTGAGCTATGAACATGAACAAACATTGTATTCCACCATGGAAACAAGCCCATAATAAAATTTTCAAAAAGATAAAATGAAAACAAAAGACCACTGCTTGCTTGTTGGAGTTGCCCACAAAAAGACACTCCGACGCACCCTTTTAGTCAATACCCACCACGAAGGGTGCGACCTTAAGGCTTAGCCTGACCACACAAGACTTTATTATAGCTCCCCATTTTGGCTGGGTCTATTCCAAGGTTCTAATTTAAGAACCTTGGAATAGACCACACAAGACTTTATTATAGCTCCCCATTTTGGCTGGGTCTATTCCAAGGTTCTAATTTAAGAACCCAACTTGCAATTTTGTCCCCATCTGCGTTGTCGTGCTCGCCACACTCTGGCAACATGCAAGAAGACAACACACACACAACGTTTTCTGTAGCTTGGCGCACGCACATAACCCACACACACATTCTACTCGCAGGTTGCTGCCTTTTGTGCCTTCATGGCTTCAAAAAGTCACGCACATGCTCACGCCCTTTTCAACCGCACCTGCCTGCTATTCACTGGCTTGGCACGCACACACACTCAAGTCCACTTACCCATAACCTACTAGCATAACGCTAAACACTCACACACGCACAGAGTACACCCCCTGATCCAACAGTTGCTACAGCTCTGTCCCTGGCCCCTACTGTCACGCCGGATCCCGTCTCAAGGTCCCCGCCCTGCTGTATCTGCCTTCAAGGCGCCACCGCTGCCCACACACCCTATTCAAACCCATAAACTCTCCCTCTCTGTCTCTCGACCCTCATCTCGACTCCGCCTACACCTGAGGCCACAAACGGTGCTTCGCACATTAACACCGTGCCCACTTCAGCATTGAATTTTTGACCATTTTCATGGCTTAGCAAGCATCTGCACAGCTCGTAGGCACTGGTCAAAGGATCCACACACACACACACATTGAGGCTTGAGCCTCAGCTGCTCTTTTTGCACGCTCTGGGCCTCTTCTACTTGTGACACTGCAACCTGGACCTGAGCCCCCTACCCGGGCTCGCAGCTCTATCGGAATTCATCCTAGAGCATAGCGTGCATGCACACACACACATTGCCGTGCCAAGTTGACAACTTAGTCAGCGTTGCCAAAAAAAAAGCATAAAAAAAATAAGGTTGCCTTTTTTCAACAAAAAATAAAACCAAAGGGTAAGATGGGGTTCCCACACCTCGCACCTCGCTCCCCTTCCGAAACTAGAAAGTTTTGCAAAGCAATTTAGTGCTCACTTTTGAATGCCAAAATACTTGCATGCACTAATTATTGAATTGTTTTGAAGGAGTGAGTAGCAAAGAATACCTTTTATTGACTGAGCGAGGGGAAGCCGCAATGTTTGGCTATGTACATTGTAAATTCCACCATTATCATGCATTGGTCGGAGTCAATTGTACTAGAGACTATGTATGTTAGCCTTGAATGATCACTCATGATAAATTTGAGGATTCCTTTGTGTGTACTACAGTTGGTGCATGTCTCTCTCTCTCTTCTTGTTCATATGTAAAAAGTTTCTATTGAGCACATATTGGTGCATCTATTATGTCATGGATTGCTGTTCTTTTCATGGATTGCACTAAATTGTCAATTCTTATGACTCTTTTAGTGCATGTTTTGAATGCCAAATGCTTTTATGTAATGATTAATGAGATCTTGTGCAGAAGAATGATACAAAATTTGGGCGGATTGCTTTTGTAGAAATGAAATTTATGTCATCGTATGCTTTTTGTCCCTCTTTCCATGATATGTACGAAAAAGCATATAAACATCAATTCATGTATGTTATCCATTATGATGATTCATTGAAGGCATTCAAAAGGTTCAGATTATGATTGAACATGAATTTTTATAGTGATCAGCTTGATTGAAGTTTTTACCCAAAGGAAAAAATCTTTTTGGCATGCATGTGGGTTTCATCCTATGCTACACTAAATCGATGCTTGGTCGACAATGTGCATTAAAATTTGGACTAGGCATTGATTGTACATTTCTAGTGCTTTATTTGAATGCAAAAATCACTGCAAAGCACTAACATTGATCTTCTTTGATGGTCAAGAGAGAGAACGAGAATTTTGGGGTTGTGGTTGATACCATTTTTAGTGCTTGTATTGATTGAAAAATGCTTTCATGCACTAACAAGTGAGCTTCATTTTGAAGGATGTGGCAGGTGTGTGATTTCATTGATCCAAGAAAGGGCTGTCATTGCAAAATCTTGCAAAATGTGGCTAGTTAGAGCCATTCGAATTGATTGGATTAAAAGTTGTATATATGCTAGCTCATAGCCTTGTCAAAAGTTAATTTTTTTCATTTGAGCTAGTGTTTACCCAACTTTTTTGAGAGCTTTCAAGTACAAAATTTGGCTAGCAAGAGCCATTTATTTTCATTTCATCAATTTGCAGTCATCTCTAGCTCATAGCATGCTCTAAAATTGTAGGATTTCATGAGCTAGTTGTTAGCCAACTTTTTGGAGAGCTTTAAATTGTAAAATTTGGCTATCGAGAGCCGCTTCAATTCATTCAAAGTTGCATTATTTTCAGCTCTTGGCTTGTTTTTAATTCCATATTTCATTGAGCTAGAGACTGATCAACTTTTGAATCATGCATGAGAGATGGTAAAAATTGCAAAATTTGCTTATGTAGAAGCATTTTATCTCTCTCATTGTTGATATGTATGCATAAATTTGCTATCAAAGAGCATCATGTACATAACCAAAGGCATTTTTTTCCTTGGATTTTTTTCCTTTGGAAAATTCGGGTGTGCAAGACCCTAGCTTTAGGTTTTCATTAATGTTTTTGTGTGCTTTTGGATTTCAATACATGGCTTTTGTAGCTTGTGTTCACACTTAGCTTCAAAAAACTTCTTTTGCAAATAAAAAGATCAAGAGACTTCTCTACAAAGGGGATGCTTACTCAAGGATGCTCAGAAGAGCATGAATATGTGTAATCCTTCCATGTTTTTGCTCTTTTATTTATCTCTTCATTCTCTATGCTTGGATTAAGTGAAATTTTGCTTCTAAGCTATGGTTCTTTCATGCTCAAAGGCTAGGCATACTAAAGTTTCAACACTTTGCTTTGTGAACTCATCAAAAAATTAGGTTTTATGTGTGCTAATCATAGGTAATTGGCCTTGACCTTAGGTTAATGTAAGTTCATTTCTCATTAGTCCTAGACTCTTAGTGATAGTCTTAATACTTTATTAATTTTTAACATAACCTAGGGCTATGAATAGGCTTTAGTCCTTTAGTCGAATTTCCATTAGCATCTCATAATTGAAGAAATAAAAAAGTGCTAAAAATTGTATCAATGAAACAAAAAAGTGTCAAGAAAAAGTAGCAAAAATGCTACTAGACACATGAAAAGAAAATTCCTATGTTATGTTGTGTTTACGTGAGGCTTAACGCCTTATTGGCACTTGGCAGGCGAGGGGAATCACCTTGGCTCATTTGGTCAAGGCCCTAAACCAATGCCCTGGGTTGATAGGGGTTAGCCGTCACCTTGGTAGTCTAGTAGGCTTTTGGAACACCTTCTTGAGGGTTCAAGGAGCCGAGAGTTGCACCTAAACTTGCCTTGGGATGGTAGCCTTGTATTGTGCTTTACTTTTTTCAATGAATGACAAAAAACAAAACTTCCATGAGCTTCAAAAAAGTTGTGACAACGTACTAATAGATTAGGAGCTTTTTTATAGCCCGTAGACATGATAGATTTGAATGATTTATTAATATTGGTCATATAGATTTTAGGCTAGTAAGTTTATGAACTTGCATTGGCCTAGGGTCATAACTGATTGCTTGTGTTTCATGCATAAAACTGAAATTTCAAGTGGTTTAATCTTCACGATAGTTTAGGTGTCTTTTTTGCTTTATGTTTCATTGTACTTCATGTTTTATCCTTGTTGGCCTTTGATGCTCATTACTTGTTCTTATGTTTTGCAGCTCAACATTTCTTTCATGGACTTGATTTATATCATGTCACTGTGTCTTGCTTCATCGGCACACGAGGACGTGCGCCAAATTAGGAAGGGGGGAATGTTAGTAGCGGCTAACACATGCTACACTGAATATGCATCAAGCGGGAGATATCTATGGTTGTGCATAATATTTCCACTCACTTTGTATAAGTCTTGGGCTCACTTGGAATTCCAAAGTTTTATATGCTAGCCTAGAGGGCTCAAGCTTAAACCCATAGTAGAAGAGATTGTGGTGAAAGCCCTTAAAAGGGAGCCTTTAGGCAAGGAGGCTTCATTCTTGAGTATCCACTCTTGAGAATCCACTTTTGAAAGCTCCCTCTCTCTTGAGTGTTCACTCTTTGGCCTAGCCTTGAGCTTAATGTCTATGCTTGAGAGGCTAGTGCTAACCATTGTAATTAGAGTAAGCTCTTCTTGATTAATCTAATCCTTATTTTCTCATTAGTCTCTTCTTCTCTACATTTCATCTTGTCATCATGAAGTAGTATTACACTTTCATTATTCTAGATTTGAGAGATGTATGTACTTCTTGCTATTAAACACTCTTATCTCTCTACGAGAAATTGATTTGTGATATTTAGCATCACAAATTAGGTTGATTACGTTGGGTCTTAATCTTGTAATTTGTGTGTGTGCCCTATTCTTTGCTTAGTGTAGATAGGTTTTATGAAGCTCTAGCACCATTCACCTCGTGTGTGTAGCTATTGATGAAGTGCCGTAATTGACATGTGGTAATTAGCGTGTGCTTATCATTAGTGTGCTTGGGGTTTCTAGTCTATGACAAGTCGGACTTCGGTGGACTTGATGTGTGTAGGAGTTGTTAGATTAGTGATTAGAGTAGGTTTAGAGTTAGTCTTGCCATGGCTAATCTCTACTTGCATTGGAGAGGTGATCTCTTGAATCCTCTATTCCATTCATCCAATGCTCGTGCTTTCATTTCCTAGCCCGGATGCCCATCCACGGATTTGATAAATTTGTGTGGGTTGTGATTAGGTCTTGCTACAACGCCGCTCTACATCTTCATTACTATGCTATTATGCTATGCTAAGCAAGAAGAGTGATGATAAGTAAGGAACTATTTCTTTTTCCTTTAAATGATTCTTCTTCCTCTTCCCTATCCTTATTCTCCACTAGCTCTCTCCACCTTTGAAGGTGTTTGAGGCTTTGGGACTGAGGCTTGGGATAGTTAATGCCTTTTGCAAAGTTTATGTTATGCTCATGATGCATGAAGCATTCAATCTTCATAGCATCACCAAGGTCACAAGGAACACAAAGATTGTGTTGTAACAAGTCTCTCTTGATGGAAAAATTTATAATACAAACGTCCTTTGGAGGGGGGACTGTCTCCAAGTAAATCAGGTCCTCAACTATTGTCATGTTCTCTAATACTCTCTCTCTTGCAAAAGTATTGTTCATGTCAAGTTAATTAAGTACTATGTTCATGTTGCTACCATCAATTAAGTTCCCCTCTATGTTCTCAAAGTGATCTCACAAAAATGCTCACTCTAGTTCTCTTAATTCCGCTATTCTCAAAGTTCATAGACCATTCCCATTACATTGATATCAACACATTTGGTTTCTCTTTTCTTGCTCAAGAAGAGAGGTCTTTAAGTAGCCTATTAATGGTTGATTTTGTTAATTCTATTTGGGTAAGTGGGACTGGGATCTATTATCGGTTTTGTTGAGCCCACTATGTGGGATATGGTGCACACCTCGGGAGATTTGGTCTTAATAATGGGGTCTTTTTAGACTTGCCTACGGCTTTATTATTATTGATGTTAGGAAATAAGACGTAGCTAAATAGATAATTGAGTAGATTACTTAATGGAGAGAGACAGATTTATATACACGAGATTATAGAGTAGAGAGAGAGAGAGAGAGAGAGAGAGAGAGAGAGAGAGTACACACGATATACGTGGTTCACCCAATGTGGGCTACGTCCACGGGAAAGCAGCCACTCAATGGCTTTAGTACTTCAAAACAAGAAGTAGTTTACAAAGGGATTATACCCTTAATGGAGCTCCCGCCTTGCGTCACTCTCACCACCTCACACTCACCTTGTTGCATCAACTTCACACTATGGAATGTGTGTAGAAATGGCCTCCTTTTATAGGCCAAAAGGGCTGCCCTCTCTTATGAGAGATAGCCATGTGTAGCCGTCCTTGTGCGAATAAGTCCAAATCGGACCCTCCAATCCGCCCATGTGTGGCCGCCCTTGAGAAGACAAGGACGCTTTTGAATTCGGCCACCGGCCACCGGCCATTGACTTCCGACCACCGGCCATCGGCCATTGACTTCCGACCACCGGCCATCGGCCATTGACTTCCGACCACCGGCCATCGGCCATTGACTACCGGCCACCGGCCAACCGATCGGTTGTTTTCCGACCACTTTTCGGCTGCCGTCCGACCATAATATTCTGGCGAAAAAGAATATTCCGGCAAAAAAAAAGTCTCGGGGGCCTCCGCCCCCGAGGCCTTTAAAGTTGCCCCTGATTCTTGTCCGTGAAAATTTTGGTTTCCGGTGAGTGATTTTCCTTCACGCACGATGGCTTCTCCTCATAATGGGGGCCTTACAAATGTGCGCTTTTACCACAGAAAATTACAAGGGTAAATCAGGCTCCATACTTAACAATTGAGCCATAACAAGTCCGAAAGGAGCTGTCCCTCGGCAATTTTGCTATGTTAGATCCACCTCACTACTCTCTATAATTAAGCAATTTGAGCCACGGGTATAGATACTAAGTGCTTATTTTCAAAGGCTAAGAGGAGTAGCAACTAAGGTTTTGAATTGCCAAAGAATACACTAAGTAAACACATAAGTATTGTAATGGGAATGGCCTATGAACTTAGAGAATAGCGGAATTAAGAGAATTAGAGTGAGCAATTTTGAGAGCATAGAGGGTGAACTTAATTGTTAGTAGAAACTCTATCATAACACTTAATTAACTAGGCATGAACAATACTTTTACAAGAGAGAGAGTGTAGAGAATATGACAACAGTTGAGGACCGGATTTATGTGGAGCCGGTCCCCCCTCCAAAAGGCATTTGTATTATAGATTCTCTCATTAAGAGAGACTTGGTACAATACAATCTTTGTGTTCCTTGAGACCTCCTTGGCAATATGAAGATGAAAGGTTCACACACCAAGCTTTTGCATAATTTCAACAATCAATCTTAGCTTGGAAACAATCAAGAACTTGTGAACATCATTAATCTTTGTGTTCCCTAAATCATTTGAGTGCATGAAGATGTATACTTTTTATGCATCAACTTGTGCTTAAAGCAATAATTAATCTACCTTGCAATACAATTAATCTACTTGCATTAAGTAATTAATCTACTTGCAATAAACCATTAGCCTTCTTGCAATAAGCATAACATGCACTTGTAGAAAGCATTAACTATCCCAAGCCTCAATCCCAAGACCTCAAACACCTTCGAAGGTGGAGAGAGCTAGCAGGGAATGAGGGTAGGGAAGAGGAAGAAGAAACATTTCATAGGAGAAAGAAGTAGTTCCTCACTTATCATACTCTTGTTGCTAGCATACATAATAGCATAGTAATGAAGAAGGAGGAGATGGAAAGCTTAAGCATTGAAGCATAGCTCTTGGTTGGATTTGCATTCCATAGCCAAGAGAGTTGGTGTAGGCTCTCAACTTCTCAAGGAGCTTGGAGAAGGAGATGGAGCTCTTGCACTTTGCATAGCACACAATGAGAGTGTTTGTGAGTGTGTGTGGGTGAGTATACCCCCTAAGCACCCCCCTAGCTTGCTTGGGTCGACCCCCCCTTGTAGCTCATGCTTGAAGCTCATTGGACCCCTCCAGGCCTAGCCAATCACAAGCAGGAGCCATTACAAGCAACATGGGTAGCCTTGGGACAAGTGTCCCCCTTTCCCCTTTGAGAGAGAGGACTTGATAAATGCAAAATCAATTAATTAAATATCCTAAATTATCATTGGACCCCTTGGGTGGCCAACCAATAGGCTTCAGGTACACCATGAGGGCAACATGGGGAGGAACTTGACAAGTGTCCTTGCTGCCTCTTCAAGCTGGGGCTTCCCTTGTGTGTGTGTGTGTGTGTGTGTGTGTGTGTGTGTGTGTGTGTTCTCTCTCATCCCCCCCCTTGTAGGCTTGCCCCCCCTCCTTGTAGGGATCTTTTTGACTTTGGATGAGCAAGGCCCTTAGTCATCAAGCATGACAAAGCACTTGAACTAGGGGGTGTTCCCACAAGCATCTCAGGCAAGCATCTCAAGGCACCTCAAGCACCTTAATCATGTAGCAAGTCAAGCACATCAAGCATGGAGCCAGTCAAGCACCTCGAGAATCTTAATCAAGCACCTCAAGCATGTCAAGCACCTCAAGCACGACAAGCACCTTAAGCAGGACAAGCACCTCGAGCTTAGGCCGGGTTCCCACCTCAAGCTCAGCCCTAGCTTGCCTAAGGTCAAAGGACTTTTACACACATTATTGGAGGTCTTCAATAAAGCTAACCCTAAGGTCTTATGCTCCATTGGTTAGCCTTGCTCTTTGATAGACCATCTCTCATTTGGGCCCCTTAACCATTGGCTCCGTGTTGAGATAGATCTATAAGCACATGTCTATATCTTAGCCCTTGTTTCCGTGTATTCTCCCACATTAAGTGATCAGTTTAATATGAGAAAATCATTTGGGTTGGATAGATATTAATTTTTATGACAAGTATAATTAGCATGGCTGACAATAACCAAGAGAGTAGAATGAACATTGATAACTTTGATTTTGCACGAAGGTGCTAAAGATGATGCCCCCATGTTTATCAGTTATCTTGTTACTAGGTTGCATCAAGCTATGGGCAACCCAACGTTGCAATCCAAAGTTACCCAACAACTTCGTGCTAACGGGATTTTCCTTCTTCTCCAAGATGAGAGAGAGTTTAGGAGGTCTCTTGATGAGACACCCAAAAGAAGACTCTAAGAGAGGAGGAATCCAAAGAACGAAAAAGAAGTGAATCCCTAAGTGTCTCTAAAGATGTGGTTCCATGAAGACGGCGGTCTAGACTATTGCCAACTCCTACCAAGAGGAAATGGTCAACCGATAGTCCTTCTCCTCATCACTCCAAAAGGGAAGAGAGGAAACAAAGAAAGAAAAAGGCAAGAAAGAGGTCACCCTCTTCTCCTTCTTCTTCACCTTCCAAAACTTTAGACGAAAGCAATAGTTATCCTCTTAGAGAATACGAGAGGAGAGGACATTGAAAAACTTACCTAGCATGGTGAAGGTCCCAAAAGCTCAAGAAGTTCAAAGAGGGAGGAAAGAGTATCTCTTTTATCACCTATGATGGCACCTTTGGTGCCACAGACAGAGTATGGGCCTTCATCTAGCAATTTAATGCGGCCTTTGGAGACAAGGGCTTCATGGAGTCCTCCAAGCTACACCATGTGGCTATGCACTTCCAAAAATCTACTCGTCAATGGTGGGCTAGCCTTCATGGAAACGGCCATAATGAAGCAATTCTTTGCAAGAGATGCCAAGGACAAAGTGCTCATCGAATGGCAAAGTTTGAAGCTACTCTTCAACGAGTCTACTCGTCAATGGTGGGCTAGCCTTCATGGCAACGGCGAAGCCCCAAAGACATGGAAAACTCTACAAGTTTCCATAATGAAGCAATTCTTTGCAAGCGATTCCAAGGACAAAGTGCTCACCGAATGGCAACGTTTGAAGCTACTCTTCAATGATTCTATCCACAAATATGTAGACAAGTTCTGGGATTTACATCTCAAAGCTACAGTCTTTCAAAGGATAGACTTCGACGAACAAAAGCAACAATTTTGTGTTGTATTACCTGAAGAAATGGCTGGGTATGTCAACTCACAATGGCCTTGCACTATCACCGAAGTCATCCACCACACTATAGTTGCTTCAAGAATCAATTTTCAACAAGGGGTGAGAAGAAATTTCAAGCCCATGAAAAACAAGGATCGAAATGAAGCTAAAGGGAAGAGCAATACTCAAAACTCTTCCCAGGGCAACACAACACCAACAACAACAAGGAAAAGGAGAAAGGAGCTTACAAAGGTAAAAATAAGCTATCTCCCAAAGAATTAGAGTCTTTTCAAAAAGACCATAAATGCTTTAAGTTTGGGAAGCAAGGACATGGTTATCGTTCTTGCCCCAAAAGAAATGTACGCAATGACACTCCTAGAGCTTCCATGGTTGAAGCTCCAAATAGGATACTCATTGCAAAGGCTCATTCCTCTCCTATGCTTGGGGAAAGGTAAGGGAACATGATGCCTTCATCTTGTTTGACCCTGGCTCTACTCACAACTTCGTATCAATGGAGTTGACCACCAAGTTGGGCATTCAAGATCTTGAGATGGGAGATACTATAACTGCTGACATAGATTTCAAGGGATAGAAAGCCTCCGTTACTCCCTTGATTTGGAAGTTGAGGCTTCATGTCCAAAGCTACGTCAACAAAGAAGAATTTTTTCCTCTCCAACATGAGGATGTTATCCTAAGGGCACCATGGTTCAACCGCATGGCTGTTGTCATGAAGGTCCCTGAAAGGACAATCTATTTCATCTATAGGGAAAAGAGTATGTACATAGATGCTAATGATTCAGAAAACACCAGATCCCTAGTAAATATGCTTGCTTTTGATAAGTCAATGAAAAGCTGTATTTTTTAGTATATGATTTTTATTAGAGAATCTGTAAATGATCTAATGTTTTCACAAGTAGCAATAAAGGGAATCAAGAGGAATTAGAGTTTCCTAATTTCCTACTAAATGAATTCCAAGATGTTTTCATTAATGAAATCTCTAGTGAGCTACCTTCAAAACAAGGGGATGATGACCATGCAATAGAGCTTCTACTAGGTCATCATCCCCTTGTTTTGGAGGTAGCTCCTCTCCATTCTGTTCACCAATACTTTTAGTGCAAAAGAAAGATGTCACATATCACATGTGTGTCGTCTATAGAGCACTAAATAGGATCACTATAAAAAAAATTCCCGTGCCGCGGGTAGAAGATCTATTTGATAAGTTACAAGTTTTGGCCTGACAAATGCTCATTCAAACTTAGGATGGACAAAAATCTTCAGGACACTCAAATTCTCTTGAGGAGTACAAGTGACACCTCTAGGTAATCTTTCAAGTTGTGAGAGAGAATAAGCTTTTCATTAATTAAAAGAAAAGTGAAAGAGATTCAATATTTAGGTCACATTATCTCTCAAGATGGTATATGTATGAATCCATCAAAGTGGGAAGTAATAAAAGCATGGTCTAATCCAAGGAATCTACATGAGCTAATAAGTTTTATTGGTATGTATGCATACTATAGACGTTTCATAGAAAAACTTCTCTCAAATAGCAGGACCATTGCATGACTTAACAAGGAAGAATGTTAAGTATTCATGGACTGCTAAAGAACAAAATGCTTTTGACAATCTCAAAGAGAAGCTTACCTCCCAACTAGTCCTTATGCTTCCGGATCTCTCAAAGCCATTTGAGGTCCAATGTGATGCTCGTGGTGATTGCCTTGGAGTAGTTTTTCTTCAAGAAGGACATGCCATAGCATATGAGACCCAAAGGTTGAATGCCGATGAATGGGTCATCTTGGGCATATACGAAAAAGAGATTTTAGCTGTTCTACATGCCCTAGATACATGGAAGCACTATCTCTTGGGGGTTCCATTCATCCTACGAATGGATCAAAAAGTCTCAAGTACTTCATGACGCAAACCAAACTTTCCGACAAACAAATGAGGTGGAAAAATTTTCTTTCGCAATTTAAATTTCATATTGCTCACATTGCTGTCAAGCACAATCAAGTGATCCATGCACTTTCACAACGGCCAAGGATAAATGTGGTGTTTATAGCAACTCACAATAATCTATCTTTTATGATATATGAGTATACTATTGACCAAGAATTTAAGTATGTAATTACAGCCTTTACATGATGGTCATCTTCCAAACGGCAAGAGGCTATGTGTTACTCTCACTAATACAATAAGAAAGTCATGTATGAATCCTATGCTTCTCCTTATGCGGAGCAAAGAAGGATTCCATAATCTATTCTTCGAGGAGTAAAATGTATTTCTGCTGGTCTATCACGAAAAGTAAACATACAAGAGTATGTTTTAAAATGCGTGGTATACCAAAAATTGACATTTGATCGAGGGAAGAAACTTGGATTGTTTTAGTCGAGAGGCTTAGCAAGAAAACACACTCTATGCATGTCAAAAAGACTATTAAGGCAAATCAAATGGCAACCATCTTGAGATCTCAAATTTTCAAGTATCATGGCTTGCCAACATCCATAGTGTCGAAAAAAGATCATATAATGATCAGTAATTTCTAGAAGGGTCTCTTTGAGAATCTAGGAAGTAGATTAAATTTCTCTTTCGGCCTATCATCCACAAACGGATGACCAAAGTGAAATAATTAATCTAACAATTCTTGAATTTTTGAAAGCCTATGTCATGGAAGTAAATCAACGTTCTCAATGAGAGAAGTACCTACCTCTTATAGAGTATGCATATAGTGACATTGTGCATACTTCTATGGGGTAAGCACCTTTCGAAGTTAAAGAGGGAAGATCCAAAAGTCCCTTACTACTTAAAGTATATGGGAAGATCTTTGATGAGCTGATGAATATAGCCGAGACTCACAAGAATCTTTTCCAAAGATTAACAAGGTTATATCCATCTCAAAGCAAAGGCAAAAAGGGCTGCTGCTAATAAACACAGAAGAGCCTTAGCCTTTAAGAAAAATGATTGGGTCTTGATAAAGTCTCTCAAGGCTTATCTAAGGTATACTACGGGAAAGAATCCTACGAGCCACAAAGAGTAGTATGCTAAACTAGCAAAAATATACTATGGTTCTTTCTTTCAAAATTATTAAGCCAATCAATGAGATGGTTTTCTAGTTAAAGTTGTCCAACCATTGGCTCATTCACAATGCTAACCTTGTGAGCCTACTCAAGCCTTACAAAGGAGAGTCACCAAAAGAACTAATAATGGAGGATCCGCCAGAGATCTAAGATCAAGAAGAGGTGTTGCAGTCCAAATCGATTCTTCGACATGAAGACAAGGTACTAAGAAACGGTAAGATTATCCAATGATATCTTGTTAAATTTAAGAATTATCCTTTTAAAGATGCCAGATGGATGCAAGGAACGTAGCTTAAGGATAATATGAACCTCGTCAATACTTACAATGCTAAACTAGGATAAGCAAATAAAAATGCATTTTAAATGAACAATGTCTTATAAGACTCATTCTTTTTCTTTTATTGTGCACAAAATTTAAGAAGTATGCATGCTTAGGATCATGTTTGTGGTGACAACATCTCCCAAACACCAAGTAGAACTTGTCAGTCTACTTTGGAAGCATGATATGGACTAAAGAGCAGACATGCTTGCATCAGCTAAGTCTTCTGATCACCAAACGGATTAGTCATCCATTTTGGAATGATGTTGTAGGGTGAAAAGGGATCCTCTAACCACTAAGAAACATGGACTAATGACCAGGCTTTATCTTCTCTACCTCATAGTCAAGGACGACTATGATTTCAACAGAGAGTTAATGTCATAAAATATAATATCTTATTTTTCCAAATGATTTTCTCACATTAAACTCATCACTTAATACGGGAAGATAAAAGGGGAACAAGAGTTGGGATATAGATATGTGCTTCTAGACCTATCTCAACAGAACCGAAAGGAGAAATGGTTGCATCTCAATAGGGGTCCATAAGGAGACGGTCTACCAAAGATCAATGTGCAATAAGTGCTTCTAGATTTACCTCAACAAGGAACCAAGAGGAGAGATGGTTACATCTCAATAGGGGTCCAAAAGGAGATAGTCTATCAAAGAGCAACGTGCATCTAATGAAGCTTAAAATACCTTAGGGTTAGCTTCATTAAAGACCTCCAAAAGTTAGTGATTAAAAGCCCTTTGACCTTAGGCAAAGCTAACCTTGAGGTGAAAATCCTATCCAAGCATGAGATGCTAAGATGCTTAAAGTGATTGTGGGAACCTTGCCCAAAGCTTCATGTGATTTTTATGCTTAAATGACTAAGGTTTTTGAAATGTTAAATTCAAAGATAAATTCTCAAGAGGGATGAACGTTTCCATGCTTGATTGACTAAGGTTTGAAGTATTCAATTCAAACCAAATGACTTAAGAAGCATAAAAGACGCATGCTTGATTGACTAAGTGCTTAAAAGTATTCAAATCAAACCAAATGACTTAAGAAGCATAAAAGACACATGTTCACAAAATTTTCTACATGTAGCCCTTTAGATGCATAAAAATAAATAATTAAGTTCTTTCTCTCAAAGAGGAAAATGAAGATACATGTCCCAAATGATATAATAAAATATTACTAGAGAGAGAGAGAGGGAGGGAGGTGTGGACCAAGCATGGAGGGGGAGTATACTCTCCCACACACACACACACACACACACACACACACACACACACACACATTATCTCATTGTGTGGAGTGCAAAGTTCAAGAGCTCCATCTCCTTCTCCAAGCTTGTTGAGAAATGGAGAGCCTACACCAATACTCTTGGCTATGGAATGAAAATACAACCAAGAGCCATGCTTCAATGCTTAAGCTTGCCATCTTCTTCATCTTCATTACTATGCTATTATGCTATGCTAAGCAAGAAGAGTGGTGATAAGTGAGGAACTATTTATTTCTCCCACGAATGATTCTTCTTTCTCTTTCCTACCCTCATTCTCCGCTAGCTCTGTCTACCTTTGAAGGTGTTTGACGCCTTGGGACCGAGGCTTGGGATAGTTAATTCTTTTTGCAAAGTTTATGTTATTCTCATGGTGCATGAAGCTTTCCATCTTCATAGCATCACCAAGGTCACAAGGAACACAAAGATTGTATTGTAACAAGTCTCTCTTGATGGGATAATTTATAATACAAATGTCCTTTGGAGGGGGGACTGGCTCCAAGTAAATCCGGTCCTCAACTATTGTCATGTTCTCTAATACTCTCTCTCTTGCAAAAGTATTGTTCATGCCAAGTTAATTAAGTACTATGTTCATGTTGCTACCATCAATTAAGTTCACCCTCTATGTTCTCAAAGTGATCTCATAAAAATGCTCACTCTAATTCTCTTAATTCCGCTATTCTCAAAGTTCATAGGCCATTCCCATTACAATGTGAGACAACTATGTACCTGTTGCTAGGTCTTGTTGCTGCAGGTTTCGTAATTGGATAGAGACGGAAGACGGATTCTTTGTTCCGATGTGCCTTGCAAAGAACATATACAAAAGGTTAGATGAAAAGTATAGTTTTGAAGAATCTGAACAGAATCTCATTATTGTTATGTATTCTTTCATTCTTATGTTATAGAAAAAAACATGCCTTCACATTTCCTGTAATCAACGTGATACAACCTAAAAGATAGAAAGGTCATGAAGGACTCTTGAAGGAAAAAACATTTAGCACACATAGAGAGGCCTTTACTCTACATCCAATGAAACCAACACAAAGCTTCCTAATCCTGTACTTATTGAGGCATATCCTACAATCACCACCAGGAGACAACATTCCAGATAGAAACGTCATCAATAACTCTTCGTGCTTGTGTGAATGTAGCATCACTTTCTTACATCCCCTCTGGACAATCAACAATCTCCCAGTCCATTAAAAGTGGACGTAGACAGGTATCAAGCTACATGCTCTGGTAGCCCAATTGGAGAACCTGCCTGGCAGCTCTCTCTCCTTCTCAAGCTTTAACGGAAAGCTTATCACCTACTCCAAGCTTGTGAGAAGGGAGGCCTACACCAACAACTCTTGGCTTTGTGATGCAAATCCAACCAAGAGCCAAGCTTCAATACATGCTTATTTCCTCTACTATGCTCATTACTAAGCTATGCTATGCTAATATCAGTGATTATATGAGGAGATGTACATATTTCTTGTAAGACTACTCCTTCTTCCTCTCAATCTACTCTCATATATTGCTAGCTCTCACCATCTTTGAAGGTGTGTGAGGTCTTGGGTCTGAGACCGTGAGGGAATTGATGTTGTGTTTTATAAGTGTTTTTCATAGTACTTGAAGCTTCCATCTTCATTGCACTAGCTAGTATTGAAGGAACACAAAGAATTATATTGTAAAATGTCTCTCTTGATGGGAGAAACCTATAATCCAAAGCCTTTTGGAGGGGGGACCGGCTCCATGTAGATCCAGTCCTCAACTGTTGTCAATAGCTTAATTTCTCTCTCTTTTGAAAGTATTGTTCATGCTATCTAATTAGGTGTTATGCTTTTTGTTACTCTCTCCACCCAAGCACTCTTGTTATCCTCATTAGAAATATATTCTAATGAAAAGCTCACTATGTTCATGCTAATTTCTGCTACACACAAGTTACTAGGCCATTAAATGTTACATTGGTATCAGAGCACAAGGTTTCTCTTTTCTTGCTCAAGAAGGGAGGTCCTCAAGCTAGCTATAAAGGGTTTGTACTATTAATTGCAATTGAGTAAGTAGAATAGGGAATTTTTAGCTTTGCAGTGCTCTCGTCTTTGTGCAGATAACAGGGCATCACCGTCGAGAGCTATGGTCTTAATAGTAGAGTCCTATGGGCCTTGCCTCCAACTTAAACCACTGTTGAGCTATTAGAAGCTTGACAGGAGCCGGTGCTGTTTTGGTGTTCAACGACCCTCTCTTCTATTCCTTGCAATTAATGATATTCAAGCCACGGGTACAGTAGCTTGAGTGCTTTTTCTAAAGGGGTAAAGAGCAGTAGAAACTAGGGCTTGAAGTGCCAAAGTACACCTAGAAAGTTTACAACTAAAAGGTGTTAGAATGGATAACAATAGTAAAGAGAGTGAAATTAATGTTGATAACTTTGATTTTGCTAATGAGAAGGCTACTAATGATGCCCCTATGCTTGTTAACTACCTTGTTTCTAGGCTTCAACAAGCCATGGGAAATCCATCCCTCCAAAGTGAAGTGCAATGGCAGCTTTGTGCTCGTGGGATTCTCCAAGATCCCCACCATGATGAGAGAATACCTAGGAAGACTCCTTGTGAGACTCCCAAAAGAGGCCTCTCTCCAATTCGGGAAGAAGAAGAGGATCCATATGAAGGGCTCAAAAATTTACTTCTTGATGACGCATCCCCTTCTCAAAGGAGATCTCAAGAGCCCTCATCGAAGGAACGAGAAAGAAGTGTCTCCTGCCACCTCGATAGAGATGGCTCCACGAAGACGGCGGGCTAAACGCTCTCCATCACCTCCTAAGCGGAGAAGACCGTCACACACTTCTCCACACCATAATTCAAAGAGGGATGACAAAAGCAAGAGAAGAAAAAGGTGAGAAAGGGGACACCCTCTTCTCCATCTTCTTCATCCTCTTCCTCTTATGAAAGGGATGGTGCAGACAAAGAAGATCAAGGCAAGAAAAAGGAGAGAAAGAGGTCACCCTCTTCTCGATCTTCCTCAAATTCTTCATCTTCTGAAGAAAGCGATGGTGCAACCTTTGAACCATCAAAAAGAAGAGGCCATATGAAATCCTATGCCGCGTGGAAGAGGTCGTCCAAGCTCAAGAAGTTCAAAGAGGGAGGAAAGAGCATCTCTTTCCTTACCTACGATGGCACCTTTGGTGCTACGGACAAAGTCTTGGCCTTTATCCAAACATTTGATGCGGCGTTTGGAGATGAGGGCTTCACGGAGTTCTCTAAGCTACACCATGTAGCTATGCACTTTCAAAAGTCCACCAGGCAATGGTGGTCTAGCCTACGGGCTACGGTGAAGCTCCACAAACATGGAAAGATTTAAGAGTTTCCATTATGAAGTAGTTTTTGGCCACCAATGCCAAAGAAAAAGTACTCACCGAATGGAAAAGCTTGAAGCTCTCTCCCTACGAATCCATTCATAAATATGTTGACAAGTTTTGGGACTTACATCTCATAGCCACTGTCTTCAAAAAGATGGATTTTGGAGAGCAAAAACAACAATTTTGTGCGGGTTTAACTGAAGAAATGGCGGAGTATGTCAACTCCCAAAGGCCACACACCATATCGGCAGTTATACACCATACTATGGGGGCTAAAAGAAATTCTAAGCCCACGGAAAACAAGGGTTCCAATGAGCCTAAGGGAAGGACAATGTCCAAAAGTCTCCTAAGGGAAATTCTAAAAAAGCTAAGGAGAAGGGAGTTTACAAAGGCAAAAAAAAAACTCTCTCCTGAAGAGCTTGAGCGTTATCGCCAGGATAACCGCTAATTCAAGTACGGCGAGCAAGGGCATGCGTACCTCACTTGTCCCCAAAAGAACACCCGTCATGGGCCTCCTAGAGGTACCTTCGTCGAAATCCAAGAGGAGGAAACTCACCCCACAAAGGAT
The DNA here is from genome assembly GCF_014529385.1 of Adiantum capillus-veneris. NCBI lineage: Eukaryota > Viridiplantae > Streptophyta > Polypodiopsida > Polypodiales > Pteridaceae > Adiantum > Adiantum capillus-veneris. The sequence continues at coordinate 153,002,092 of NC_140934.1, forward strand.
CTCCTCTATGTCATGCTTGGGGAAAGGTAAGAGAACATGCTCCTTTTATTATCTTTGACCCTGGTTCTACTCACAATTTCATATCCACAGAGTTGGCCACCAAGCTAGGCATACAAGCTTACGAGATGGGAGATGTCCTACCCGCAGATGGTTCTTTCAAGGGGCAAGAAGCTTTAGTCACTCCCTTAATCGGGAAATTGAGGCTCCATGTCCAAAGCTATGTGGACAGAGAGGACTTGTTTATCTCTCCTCTCAAGCACGAGGATGTAATCCTAGGGGCACCATGGTTTGATCGCATGGCTGCCAATGCTAAATTCACTGAAAGAAGAATCTACTTTAGGTTCAAGGAAAAATATATATACATAGATGCTAAGGAAATGGGTAACACCATACCCATTGTACATACGCAAGCTTTCAATAAGTCAATAAAGAGCTCTATTTATGTATACATGATTTTTGTTAAAGATTCTCAAAATGAACCTTATTCTTTAGCAAAAGAAAATATAAACAATCACAAGGAATTTTCTAAAGGGGTTTCAAGATGTCTTTATTGATGACATCCCTTGTGAACTACCTCCTAAACGAGGCAATGATGACCATGCAATTGAACCTCTTCTAGGAAGTTCACCGCCTAATAAAACTCCTTATAGAGTTTCTCAAGCTCAACAAGAGGAGATTATGCGGCAAGTGTATGAGCTAGTTGAAAAGGGCATGGTTAGGCCTAGTTCATTTCCATTTTGCTCACCTGTGCTATTAGTGCAAAAGAAAGACATCACATATCGTATGTGTGTCGACTATAGCACTAAATAGGATCACTATCAAGAATAGGTTTCCCGTTCCAGAGGTAGAAGACCTATTTGATAAGCAACAAGTGTCTACCTATTTCAGTAGGATTGACCTAAAAAGTGGCTATCATCAAATAAGGATAGTTGATCAAGACATTGTAAAGACCGCATTTTGCACTACGTTTGGTCTTTACGAATATATTGTCATGCGTTTTGGCTTGACCAGTGCACCAGCCACATTCAACCGCTTGATGGAGAAGCTATTCAGGCCTCACCGAACGTTTACTAGACTGTTCTTTGATGATATTATCATCTACTCTGATTCACTAGATGAACACAAGCAAAACCTCCAAGTAATATTTCAAGTTCTAAGAGAGAATAAACTTTATGTTAACCAAAAGAAAAGTGAATTTTTCTTACAAGAGATTCGGTATTTAGGTCACATTATCTCTCAAGATAGCATCCAAATGGATCCATCAAAGTTAGAGGTAATAAAAGGATGGCCTAAACCAAAGAATCTTCATGAACTAAGAAGCTTTATAGGTATGTGTGCATACTATAGATGCTTCATAGAAAAGTTCTCACAAATTGCAGGACCATTACATGATCTAATAAAGAAAAACGTTAGGTATACATGGTCTGCCAAGGTCCGAACAATGCTTTCAAAAATCTTAAAGAAAAGCTTATCTCTCAACTTGTGCTTACACTACCGGATCTCTCAAAGCCATTTGAGGTCCAATGTGATGCTTGTGGTGATTGCCTTGGAGCTGTTTTGCTCCAAGAAGGGCACGCCATAGCCTATGAAAGTCGAAGGCTCGACCCTGTTGAGCAAGCTCTAGGAATATATGAAAAACCGCTCCTCGTAGTTCTACATGCCTTAAGACTCATGGAAGCACTTTTTATTCGGGACTCCTTTCACTCTGCGAACGGATCACCAAAGTCTTAAGTACTTCATGACGCAGACTAAGATCTCCGACAAATAAATGAGGTGGGAAAATTTCCTTTCGCAATTTCATTTTCATATTGCTCACATTAGTGGCAAGCATAATCAAGTAACCGAAGCACTCTCAAGACGGCCGAGAGTGAATGCGGTTTCCATAGCAACTCACAATGATCTATCTTCTATGATAGATGAGTATGCTATTGATCCCAATTTTAGAGATGTGATTTCAGCCCTTACATTAGAAACCATTTACTTTACAAGATGGTCATCTTCTCTATGGAAATAGACTATACGTTACTAACTCACTATGTAAGAAAGTAATGTATGAATCTCATGCTCCTCCTTATGCGAGGCATAGAGGGATTTCGTCTACCCTAAAAGGGATTGAAACATATTTCTATTGGCCTACCATAAAAGCAAACATACAAGAGTATGTTTCTAAATGTGTGGTATGCCAAAAGACGAAGTTTGATAGAGGGAAGCAACCTGGATTTCTTCAACCTTTTCCAATCACTTATTCACCATGGAAGAGCATATCCAAGGATTTTATCTTTGGATTACTTAAGTCTATCCATGAAAATACGAGAATATGGACGATAGTAGACAGGTTCAGTAAACAAGCTCATTTTATACCTGTCAAAAAGACTATCAAACCCATCAAGTGGCAATCCTCTTCATTTCACAAATCTTCAAGTACCATGGCTTGCCAATGTCTATAGTGTCGGATAGAGATCCTAGAATGACCAGTAATTTATGGAAGGGTCTCTTTGAGAATTTAGGGACAAAGCTAAACTTCTCTTCGGTCTATCACCCACAAACGGATGGCCATAGCTAGCCTAACAGTTCTTGATCTACCAAAAGCCTATGTAACGGAACTAGATCAAAGATCCCAATGTGAGAAGTACTTACCTTTAGTGGAGTATGCCTACAATAACACTGTACATACTTCCACGGGAAAAGCACCTTTTTAGGTAATTGAGGGAAGATAAAAAAGTCCCCTGCTACTTAAGGTACACGGGAAGATCTTCACTGCAGATGAGTATAGCCAAGACCTACAAGAATCTTTCCAAAAGATTAACACTAGACTTGTAATGAGCCACAAAACTGGCTGAAGCCACAAAGATGGCTCACATCAGGATTCTAGTAAATGAAACATAACTTTTGTATATGACATCAAAATTTCATGAAACTTCTTTATTATGGGTTCAAGATATAAAAAAGGTTTCTAAATACACAATTTACATGAAAAGCTCAAAAATAAAAAAAAGTACTTTTCTAAAACTAGTAAAATTTACGTAAAACTGCACTTCAATACTTAACTTGGAGAAGTAAAAAATATCGGCAGTCTTTGTATATGGGTTAAAAAGCTTGATTCATCTATCATATACATATTGAGGGTTTTTTCAAAGAAGTTTGGGACCTGCTTAACAATGATTTGATTTATTTTCAAAACAAAATAGAAATTTTTTGTTCATCCGCACTAGTTGTAGAAGATGGCAATGGAAAGACACCTTTAGACCTTTATTTAGCTATGTACTAATTTTTATCAACTCATATTGAGTGTTGGTCATAATTTCCTGAAACCATTTTCTATGTAGATAGCTAACATAGTGTCGATATTTTTTTAAACAAAAGTCTCAAAAAGCCATAAAAGTGGCTGGTTTTTTACAGGACTAGGGATGCTATCTCTATCTCACAGCAAAGGCAAAAGGCTGCTGCTCCTAGGCACAGAAGAGATCAAGCCTTTAAAGAAAATGATTGGGTCTTACTAAAATTTCCCAAGGCTCGATTAAGGCACACGACGGGCAAGAATCCTACGGGACACCAAAAGTACAATGCTAAGTTAGCAAAAAGGTACTGTGGTCCCTTCCAGATTCTTAGACCAATCAATGAGATGACATACCAACAAGTTGCCCAGCCATTGGCTCATACACAATGCTAAAGGTACTGTGGTCCCTTCTAGATTCTTAGACTAATCAATGAGATGACATACCAACTCAAGTTGCCTAGCCAGTGGCTCATACACAATGCTTTCCATGTGAGCCTACTAAAGCCTTACAAAGGAGAGCCATCTTAAGAACCAACTATTGAAGACCCACCGGAGATTGAGGACCAAGAAGAGGTGCTGCAGCCCGAGTCCATTCTCCGACATGAAGACGAGGTACTAAGAGGCGGTAAGACTATCCAACAATATCTTATTAAGTTTAAGAATTATCCTTTTGAAGATGCTACATGGATGCAAGGCATAAACCTTGTCAATGCTTACAATGCTACCCTAGAGTAAGCAAATGTAAAAATGTTTAAAATGAATAAAGGTTTTATCTTATAAGACTCTCTTTTTCTTTATTGTGCACAAAAATGAAGTAGTATGCATGCTTAGATCAAGTTTGCGGAGACGACGTCTCCCAAACACCGAGTAGGGCTTGTCACTCTACTATAAAGATTAATAGGACTAATGTGCAGACACGCTTGCGGCAACTTAAGCTCTCAAGCACCAAATGGACTAGTCATCCATTCTGGAACGATGTCGTAGGGTAACATAAGGATCCTCTATCCGCTAGGAAAAAGGAGTAATGAATATGCTTTATCTTCTCTACTCCATAGTCGAGGACGACTATGATTTCAAGAGAGAGGTAATGTCATAATAATCAATATCTAATTCTCCTAAATGATTTTCTCATGTTAAACTAATAATTTAATATGGGGAAGTACCAGGGGAGAAAAAGCTAGAATATTGGTTAAGCTAGCAAACCGGCCACAGTAGGGATCCAAAGGAGAGAAAATAGGGATCCAAAGGGGGGGGCCATCTGCAAAAGAGCTATGTACACCAATGGGCTTAAAAGACCCTAAGGTTTAGCCCATTAAGACTTCTAAAATGCTAAGGTTCCAAAATTCAAAGGTTGTGTCCAAAGGTCAAACATTAGGGAAATTGGATGCTTTGTGTGTGCCCCAAAAGTCTTCATCCATCCCTACGGAGGGAGCGAGCCTTGCAAGTAGGGGATGAGAGAGAAACACACACACACACACACACACACACACACACACACACACACACACACACACACACACACACACACACACACACTCACTCACAAGCCTCCTTTACACAAAGGGAATGAGAGACACATGTCAGATCCCTAGCCCAGATGCCCACAAGGTGTACTCAAATCCTATTGGATGGCCATGGAGGTGGACCAATGAGAATTAGGCTAGAGTAAATCTAGTTTAATTAATTTAAAAACACTCAAGAAAAGAACCAATAAGAATTAAGCTCTCTAGAAGACTATTGGATAGTCTCCCAAGGGGTGCAATGAGCATTCAACAACCCAATGGATTGCTTGATTCCTATTGACCAGGAGACAAAGGGGTCCAGTGAGAGCTTAGTTGCATTAATTAATTACCTAAAGCTCTCACGAAAAGGAAAACGGAGACACATGTCAGAAGACTATCACTTATGCTCCTGAAATCCTATTGGCTAAGCCTGGAGAGGTCCAATGGGGTGTTAGCAAGAGGAAATAGCATGAGGGGTCGACCAAGAGAGAGAAGGGGCTGATTTTCTCAAGTAATTATTCCACACACACTCACACAAGCTCATGTGTGAAGCAAGAAGACTCTTTCTCTCCTTCTCAAGCTTTAATGCAAAGCTTATCACCTACTCCAAGCTTATGAGAAGGGAGGCCTACACCAACATTTCTTGGCTTTGTGATGCAAATCCAACCAAGAGCCAAGCTTCAATGCATGCTCGTGATCTCCTCTACCATGCTATGCTAATATGAGTGATTATGTGAGGAGATGTACATCTTTCTCGTAAGACTACTCCTTCTTCCTCTCAATCTACTCTCATACCCCGCGAGCTCTCACCATCTTCGAAGGTGTGTGAGGTCTTGGGTCTGAGACCGTAAGGGAATTGATGTGACGTTTTATAACTGTTTTGCTTAGTGCTTGAAGCTTCCATCTTCATTGCAGTAGCTAGTACTGAAGGAACACAAAGAATTGTATTGTAAAATGTCTCTCTTGATGGGAGAAACGTATAATACAAAGCCTTTTGGAGCGGAGCCCCGGTCCTCAACTGTTGTCAATAGCTTAATTTCTCTCTCTTTTGGAAGTATTGTTCATGCTATCTAACTAGGTGTTATGGTTTTTGTTGCTCTCTCTACCCAAGCACTCTTGTTATGCTCATTAGGAATCTATTCTAATGAAAAGCTCACTATGTTCATGCTAATTTTCGCTACACACAAGTTACTAGGCCATTAAATGTTATAGAAACCAACACAAAACTTCCTAATCCTGTACTTGTTGAGCATGTCCTGCAATCAACACATCAAGAACTCTTCGCATTTGTGTGAATGTAGCACCACTTTCTTGCATCCCCTTTGGACAACCAACAATCTCCCAGTCCATTAGAAGTGGACGTAGACAAGGGTAGCAAGCTACATGCTCTGGTAGCCAAATTGGAGAGCCTGCTGGCAGCTCTTTATTTGGTGTCCGTTTGTGCTGTCCACGGTGTTTCGCTCGTCCAGATCAGTCCAAAGATTGGCTACATCTGAATTTCTGCACCCCTTAACTTTACAAAACACCGCAAAAGGGTGTTAGAAATCAAGATAAACAGAAACAACTCTGAAATTCATGACCTGTTCCTCAGAGTCGAAGAGGAAAGCATCTTGGCTCGTCTTCTTGCACTCAAGAGATATCTATCGTCTCAGCTCTTGCACTGAAATTTCTGGACAGCAGGGTATTAGTTCGCTCGGAGGCTCGGGAGGAAGATTTCCCACAACAAAACAAAAGAGCAGCTAGTCTACTTGTTTTCTTTCGTCTTTGGTCTTCAAGTGTATTCCGCGCAGAATTCTTTGAAACCCACAGTCTTCTCTATGTGGGGTTGGTGATCACTCTCAGAAGAAGAACGCGATGTAAGCACTTCTCCTTGGTGAGAGAGAGACAGTTCTCTTACCGCAATGAACGCAAAGGGCTGCACAACCAAAGGGATGTTCATTGAAGCGGCGGCCAGGCACTGATCAACCGCACGGCTGAGAGATGCACGCCAGATTCGGCATACATATTGACCAAAGCACTGGCAAGCATGATACATTTCTCCAACAGCACAGACCTAGTTATCTAGCTATCTATGACAACATCTTGGATAAGGCCACAGGTCTTCAATTAGGTGATTGCATCTGGAGAAAGGCCTTCGTTTCGCATCTGATGAAAACAGCAGAAAGCTTATGACCCAATCAATTGGAGAATCTCGTGAGCCGAGGGTCCTTCTTCGGCTCCTTGAGCTCACAAATGACCACTTGGCATCAGCAAATAATTTAAAAAACTCATAACGAACAGCAGTGCAACCAAATAAAGCAGCACAAGCAAATTTATATAAACAGCGCGTTGATTTTTTTTTTTAAATTTTTTTCTCCTCGCTGCTCGTCTTCTTCTTTGCAAGCAGCACCAAGTAACCGCGAGAGCTTTCCTCGGCAGCAAACCTGCTTGCTCTTGCTCCTTTCACTCTCTGCTCCCTTCACTGCAACCCGTCGTCTTTACTTGTTTGGCTCTTTGAGCCCACAAATGGTCATGTGTCTGAGGATTTTACAAGCGCGAAAAGCTGATGCAGGGGCAGAATATCTTGTAAGCATCATTGATTTCGGGTCCACAGGGCAGCTTAATCCGCTGATAAATATAGGGAAGAAACTCGCTACAGTGGCAAGAAAGGCTGGGCTATCTTCACCGGATGTGCAATGATTTGGTTGGCATGTAATTATATGCTCCAGAAATTGGGAAGGTTGCAGGCAAAACCCTGAGTATATATTTACCTGAGGGAAACTCTTCAAGCGTACAAAACCCCAGTATGCGATGCAAGATCGAGAGAGAAGGGATTCCCTTTGTGCTGTCTGCGATGTTTTGCTCGTAAGAAACACGAAAGCAAGAAGACAAAGAAAAAAGAGAAGGAGAGGGTGTGCTGTGCAGGCCAGCTACATAGGATGCATTAGAGTACGGACCAACTAAACAACCAACAACCAGCCGCAAAACATCTCTCTCTCTCTCTCTCATCTGTCACACACACACACTCACACAATTCAAACCTGCTGAAATCCCACTAGAGATTGAAAGCCCACTAGAGATGGATGTTTCCAAACATGCCATATTCTTTCATCCTCAACACGCCAACCGATTTGTTTAACTTTTTCCTTGAAAGTTAGAAAGATACATGAAAACCACACACACACACATTTGTAAACAAGTCAAGTTAAAATACTCACCTTGACCACGTCTACAAAGATACAATGATCACGAGCAGTCCTCAAAACGATCTCCTCATCTTTTGTCAGTTCCTGCGCAATGTAATATTGTTTTTGAATCTCCTTTCTGCAATCTTTGGCTTTTTTGGCTTCGTATATTGGAAGACCGGCTCTATGGAGATGCTCTACTTTTGTTTTGAGCTTTCTGACAGCGCCGTCAGCTGCACATCCATATTGTCACCTTTCTCCGCCGAAGGAATCACTGACATTCGCAACCCAAGCAAGACATTCAGGCCAAATAGTCCTTACTGCCAACATGTGTTCGTACTCATCTCCATGCTCTCATCGAAAATCCAAACCTTTTACCATTAGAAGGTTTAAACGGAATTTCACCCAAGTGAAACTTAGTGAAGTCATCACCAATCACATTGCCTGACCTCAAATAGACCATTCTCTGCACGTTCTCTCTCTCTCTCTCTCTCTCTCTCTCTCTCTCTCTCTCTCGCTATTCGTTTTCTTTCTCTCTCTCTATTCGTTTCTCAAAGCGGTATGTATTCAAGCTGCTGGCGGATCAAACGAAAATATATAGGAAGACGTAGCGATGCACGATGGCAGAAGACGACGTGCGAACCACGTGTGGCAAGCGGATATACGTACAGGAAGAGATGCCGGCAGTGGCAAGTGCACGATGGCGCAGAAGACAATTTTTTTTTGGCCTGCTTTAGGCCTGTTTATTTTATTTTATGTTTTGCTTGACTTTTCATTTTGAAGGTCTTACTTACACATACTGGATAGGAATACAATATTTTTTCAAACTCTTTGTAATTCTTTTTAAGGTTAGCCTTTTCCTGGCCTTTTCTTGAAAGTGTAAAACTCCCTAAATATGTCCTCCTAATTTTGGGAAGCACCTGAATTACCTGGAATCTCGGTGGATGCTTTGGTGGTTCAAGGAAAAAAATGAAAAGTAAGTCGGAAGTGACGGGGACGTGCAGAGGACTCGGGAGGGAGAGGGAGTTTTAACATCGTAGGAAACGATCCCAAGAGACCTTAGAGATCTAGCTGCAGAGAAGAAAGGTGTCGCGTGTCTCTCTCTCTCTCTCTCTCACACACACACACACACACACACACACACAGTATTTTTCGCTTAGTGTCGCGACCATCCAACGAGGTGCTCCCTTTTTTCTCTTTCTAGAATCGCTGAGGATGGGCTGCTCGAATGAGGAGCCGCAAGGGATGGCCAGCCGAGCATAGAGGGCTTGATCATTGCTGAAGGTGAGCATGGGAAGGTGTTAGCAAAAGCGCAAGACAGTGGAGGGACAACTAGGCGAGCGTAGAATTTTTCTCTTTTCTAGCATCGCTCATGATGGGCTGCTCGAATGAGGAGGCGCAAGGGATGGCCAGCCGAGCACATAGGGCTTGAGCATCGCTGCAGGTGAGCATGGGAAGATGTTAGCAGGAGCGCATGACATTGGAGGCAGAACTAGGTGAGTAGGGGGGCATCCAAAGGCACTATGGGTGGGGTGAGAGTGGTGTGAAGGTGGTGTGCGACAATGACGGGAGCGAGGATGCTTGTGTGTGTGCTTCCGTAGACGAGTTGAGAGCACGGAGCAATGGCGGATGCTAGTGAACCTGCAGGGAGAGTTGGATACGCTCATCTCCAGGCGAGGGTCATGAGCAACATATATAAGAGAGAGAGAGATGAAGGAGGGCCACCGATGAACAAAGAACGCGGGCTTGCTTCTGTAGAGAAGCAGGACTGGAGGCGGAGGACCAAGCAGCGCGCAATCGAGAGATGTGAAGAAGGTACATACAACGATGGCTAGTGGCTAGTAGGACAAGCTATGGGAACAACCGTTTCGGTTGTGTGAAGCTTAAAAAAGTTTAGACAGAGGGAATCTTCATGACAAATTAATGAATAAATGTCAAAGTCGACCAAGTGTAAAACTCCCTAGAAGGACATTGCAACCTTCTAATTTTAGAACTTATGCTAATAATGTGAGCCTTTCAGCAAGGCCCTTGATAACACATATGACGTTTGTGATTATATTGAACAATACAATTCTAGATTAAACAATACAATACAATATTGTATATTGAACAATACAATTCTAGATTAAACCACAACAAAAAATAACATGTGATTGTTGATACTCATCCATATCTGCTCAACCATAACAAAAGATTTCGTCGTTGGGTGATAGCTCATCCTCAAGGTTGAGGTAAATACACACACATATATTCACACACACATACAAATGTACATACACGTGCATACCACACCCACCCACATACACATGCATTAACATAAATAAAGTGAAGGGTCATGTTGACTTTCTCAAACCCATACGAAGCTCTTCATCAAAAGGATTTTTTACAAGGTAAACTATCAAAAAAAAAGAAAAAGAAAATTTAATATTTCACGTCAATTTCTTTCCCTCACTAACGCATGAAGAAGGTCATAGGAGAGTGGTAGAGAAAACGCACAAACCTCTTACGATCCAACTGTCACCATCACATTAGCTTTCATTGTTAGGTCATAGGAGAGTGGTAGAGAAAATGTGCAAACCACTCACCATCCAATAGGAGAGTGGTAGAGAAAACGTGCAAACCTCTCACCATCCAATTGTCACCATCACATTAAGTTTCATTGTTAGGTCATAGAAGAATGGTAGAGAAAACGTGCAAACCTATCACCATCCAATTGTCACCATTACATTAACTTTCATTGTTGACATTTCAAACAAAACTTACTCCATATAATTTTAATAGTTGATTGTTCACATTATGGCTTGCTTAATAAAATATGAAGATATTTTATTTGAATTGTTGATACACAATGTTAAATGCTATTTGACATATATATATATATATATATATGAATATGAGAAAGAACCTTACAAATGTGTTAGCAATCATAACCCTTTAAGTTTTCTTTGTAATAAAGCTTTATTATACTCATTTGAAGATTTTCATTACGAAAGTGAGCGATTGTGTGTGTGTGTGTGTGTGCATGCGCACACGTCCTTCTCTCTCTCTATCATCTTCACAATTTAATGCATGAAAAATGGCCACTGATCTATCTCTCCAGTACTCTATGTTCAGGAAAAACCATTTTTCTAAACATACAGAAGTCCTTTTTTTAAATTTTTCAAGAGGAAATTTTAAAAAATTACTTTTTTTTAGCACTATTTTTCTCTATTTTGGGTCAAAATTTCTCTTTTTGCACTTTCTTTCAATCGAAAATGACACGATATTAAAGTCAGACACATTTTTTCGAACACTGCTCTAGCTATAACCTCTCTCTCTCTCTCTCTCTCCATCCATTAATATATCAGACGTGTTCTAATAATCATTCAGTTTATTACAACAAAAAATGTTGCCTTCTTGAAGCCATGTTTTCACATCTTCACCTTGTTTTCTTAAAGTCATATAAATTTAAAATAATAAAATGAAAATGAGGTCAAGTAATGTAAAGCCATGAAATGAAAAGACTTTAAATATTAGACTTCAATGTTTTGTAGAAAAGATGACTGCAATAAGAATAGAAAAATTGGGTTTATAATCACATGTAATTTTTATTGATTGAGAGAGAGAGAGAGAGAGAGAGAGAGAGAGAGAGAGAGGATTAGAATTAAACAAATTAAAATTAGCAAGCTTTATGGATCCATAAGACAAAAAATTTATAACACAATTAATATAACTCTTTGTTAATCTTTGTTGAGTTAATATAACTTTTTCACTCACAATTGTGAATAAGTCAAAAGGAAAAAAAGACAAAGATTTGAAATACTACTTAATATACTTTAATCATGTGTTGATTATTAAGTTCTTTAAGTGTTCTATTGTAAATCAACTTATGCGTTATTTTGGATTGACTGCTATAAAGAAAGAACCTTTTTAAGCCTGTCGCAACAGAAGTAGACTCCCCCTCCCATTCCACTCTACCTATCCACTTCTTTTGAAGAAGCTCCTTCCTTGAAAACTCGCTCCACTATCCATCTCCATTGCACTACCGAAATATAATTTTGATATTCTTAGGAAAATTCCTTAACATGGCAAGCCAAAAGAACCGTGTTACGCACTCAATTTCCTTGATTTGCATCTCTTACTTCCTCCCCACAACTCTCATCCCCGTTTACCTTCAACAAGCCTTCATGACTCCTCACCATGTTTTCAACAAGAAAGATGCATCTTTGACCATGCACACTTATCAAGGTGAGATGGACAACCCATTGAAAGTTAAACTAATCTTGGATGCACCCAAGCTCAACTCCTTGAATTTTAGTTTCATGTAAGCCAGGGTTGCATTCAAAGGAATCTAGAAAGGTTCTAGGTAATGAGAAACAAGGAGTCAATAGATGAGCTGTTCATATTTATCCCTATAGGTTTTTGAGAATTATGGATGTGTAGCAAAACACTAGCTGTCGAAGAGAGAGAGAGAGAGAGAGAGAGAGAGAGAGAGAGAGAGAGACTTGGTGATACTTGGGACAATGGTTCCTGATTGCATGGCATAAGCAATGTGGGGCATCATAGCCTCCAATCAATTCATTGAAGGGGAGGTGATCCTCTTCTCACACATCAATGATTTTACACGTGTACTTTGCACCAATACATACTTGGGCTCCATTGTATCCTATGTGATGTGATGTCTCTCGATTGCAATATTCTTCTCTCACACCTCCAATGGATTATGGGCATCGAGAGCACCAACAAGCAAGGGGGTATTGTTATCTCTTTAATCTTGTGCAATTTCGATAGGTCCATTGTCAGTTAGCTAGGCACGAATGAGGTTGACCCCTCAAGTTTCCCTCAAAGCCTCTACCAGCCTCCACAAGTAGGTTTTTTTCGTGTGTAATCATTGAGTCTTGTAGCTAATTGCATGTCACTTGGCTACTCTTGTTGATTGGAATCATGGCAACCTCTACATGGTTTTACACACTTTCTATCATGAGAATTAATGGGTCCCATCAAGAAAAGGCTACCTTCTTCACATCACACCCCCTGAATGTGTACTCTATATTTGCTCTAATTCTGAGTCAGTAGCAAAAGTATCAGATGTAATAGAATCTTCCTTCATGTCTACTTGAATATAGATGCACTCATTCACCTGCACAATTTCTTCTTGACCTTTGGCCACTTCATTATTTTGATTCCTGATCTCTTTCCTCCTGTACTGCATGTATATGTTCTTTACAAAATTCACCTTGTGTATCGTGAGGCTGTAGAGCCTCACCCTCAGGGACTTCTGCTAAACCCAACTTTTCATACACAGCTTCAACTATATCTTCATCATTAGCCTATAACAAGGTACCATCTTGTACAATACACTCATCAATTACAACTTCTAATTTTGATCGTACTTGTCCTCGAATATCTATGTAGTTTGGTAGACTTGGATTCTGTTCTTGATAGCTTGCATAATTCTCATAACTTGTACAATAACTTCTTTGAAGAATTCCCAGTTGACATTGCAGGCTTTTGTAACCTCTTGAATCTGCTCCTTCAAATCTGAACTCACTAACTGCTCAAAGGATCTGATCATTAACTCTTCTGGTATCCCTCTTAACTTGGTTTCTAGCTCATAGCACTCCAGGTAACCTTCTGGATCATATCCATCAAAGACTTGTCTCTTGTTGTATACTGCATGTAAAGCTACATCCAAAGCTTCATCCATTTGATTTCTCTTCTTTACGGTCTCCATTTCAAGTAGAGATCCTTAAACCAATTGAAGCATCTTCAAAAAATCTGGAACTATTGACTTATCATCAAAACCGTTTGCACTTAACTCTACAATCATCTTCATCATCTGCTCTAAATTCTCCATCTGTACCTCCTACCCTGGCTCGTTTTGCATCGGACTCACCAAAGATATCGGGGGATATGTGTTCGAAATGTGAGCCGGGAAGGCACCGCACCTCTGGCTATGAGAGGTGTGAGAGAGAATAAGAACAATCGGTGAAAAAGACTATGGCAATCACCGTAAACTTCAATTAATCAAGTCAAGCTTGAAGTACAACTTAATCCTTAGACAAGGTGGGCTGTTAACAACACTGTCACTTGGATCAACTGATAACTAGGAGTTTAAGCTCCCGTTTTACAGGATTAACTGGGTTGCGAATGACACCGGGGCTTAAGACGATGATTAATCAACCTTCGGACTGATGTCGGTGAATAAAATTTTTGCCTACCGCTTTAACTACCTCAATTGCTCTTGGATCCTGCAAATTTTAATTATGCATACTACCTCAATCATCATGCTTCAGTTATTGTCAAATATTCTACATCTTCTTGCCTTAATTGCCGCTTACAAATTTCAACTTCTCCTCTACTCCACTTGCTCTGATTGCCTGATTCCTCCCCTCTATACTTAAGAGAGAGATATTGAGAGCTTCAGACTACGAGCTTCTCTCCTTCTCTTTGTGGTTGAGAGCAAGAGAGAGAGAGAGCTAGACGTTTCCCTCCTTTCCCTTGCTTCATATCCCGCTTCCCGTGCTTCTCACGTAACACGTTCCTTCACTCCTTTTTCTTCTCATAGAGTACCTCATGTTGTGCCCGTGCATGCCCTCCTCTTGACTACGGCCGAGAGAGAGAGAGAGAGAGAGAGAGAGAGAGAGAGAGAGAGAGAGAGAGAGAGAGAGAGAGAGAGAGAGAGAGAGAGAGAGCTATTCCGCTCTTCCTCAATGGCCTTTCCCCTCATCCTTCAAATCCTCCTTTGCTTTTCTCTAAGAACGAGAGAGAGCGAGAGTGTGGCTCTCATTGATTGTTCACCCTCCTCATCTTTGCCTTGCATCCCCCTTGTCTATGACCGTTCATCCTTCCCTTTTCATGCTCCTCCTTGCTTACTCAAGAACGAGGTCGGAAGGTTTCTCAAGGGCAGAGAGAGAGAGAGAGAGAGAGAGAGAGAGAGAGAGAGAGAGAGAGAGAGAGAGAGAGAGAGAGAGAGAGAGAGAGAGAGAGAGACCTTCTATGCTTTTGATCTCCCCCAAGCTCCACTCCTCCCTCCTCAGTGCTTCTTGCCCATTGTTCTCCTCCCCTTGCTCGTAACCCTCACGTTCACTTTTCCACGCTTGCTATAAAAATATCCCCTCTTCCCCTATTTTCACAACGACGATGCCGTGGTTGTGGGAATAGGGGGGATGATGTAGCTGCCATTTTGATGACAACACAGAAATTGCCCCTGCTGGTGCCGCAACGTTGCACCATGGAAATATGAGGATTTTATGTCACATGCTGGAGCTCATCTGAGCACCACAACGGTCTATCTGCACGAGCTCATCACCCTCTCCCCTGCGCTTGTCCCCTGCTCAGCCCGCCCATCTTTGTTTTTTCCTCCCCCCTTTTCACACTAAAAAAAGCCTCTTTCCCTTAATTTCGACGGCCTTTGCTTAGGGTTCTTTGGGCAGTAGCCTTACCTTCTTGGGGGGACACTAACTTAGGGCCCTTTTAACCTTCATAAAGGCACCACATTTAGCATGCATGGTAGCCACTGCAATATAGCATCCCCCCATTGAGCAATCTCATCACAAATTCTCTCACCCAGAGCCTTTTGCGTAAATCCCACAATCAACATTCTCTAGGAGACTACATTACAGACAAAGAGCTCCTCAAGAACTTTTTACGCTTTCGTAAGTGCACCACATTTGGTATACGCATTGGCCAAAGCATTACCGAGCTTCCATAATTGTTGACCTAAGCAATTGCGAGCTTCCATAATTGCCTACTGAGCACACCCAACTACCAATGCATTGCAAGTGATGCCATTCTGGACAAGATTCTCCTCGAACACTTATTCTACTACATTCAAAACCCTAGCTAAAGCTCAAGACTCCCCAAATGGCACACCGATCGAGCGGACCAGCTGGCCCCCGGTGAATCATTTGCGAATATCTTGGCAACCGGAACTTCGATCACTAATCTGAAATGACCGAAGCACTCCACAAAGTAAACACTGCATGCCCATGCATTCACTTCATTTCTATCCCCTCAACTGTAGTTGCCCAATCCGGTACGGATCTGCAATTAACTCAAACTTCAAACTACCATAACTTTTTTACCGTAGCTCCCACAACGAGCCGTAAAGACAGGTCGATAGAGCACTTCAAGCACTGCGATTCTAGATCATAATCTCCCATCTATGCTCACTTGAAGCATACTCCTTTTTAGCATCATTAAAGAATATGTTGGCCCTTTAAAGCTGTATTTGGCATACATTCAGCAATAAACTTGGCCTGTTACCAAGGCTTGAACATTGTTCATTAATCAAGTAAGCTTCAAATAAGCTCGACGTGCATTTTTATGGTATCTTTGTTAGCATGGAAGCGGAGCTGCACGCTAGCGAAGACTTTTCTAGTTGTCATTGATATATCAAGGATATCAATGAGCAACTCATCTCTACAACTGAAGTTATTTCTTACCGTTCACTTGTGCATAATTTTCTCAATGCATTACAACAAACTTTTGCTAGTATTTTGAGACTTATGACCAAAGGAAACCCTCAAGCTGTCAATTTGATGCATTATGCACATTGTTGTACAAGAGTCACTTTCAAGAAAGAACAAGGCTAAATAGCATGCAACTCAACAAAAATTTGTTACTGCTCAAAGAAACAATGGTAATAACAACACAACCACGTCTCATGGTTCTTCTATGAGTAGCAGATCACTTGTGACTAGTGCTTCTGTTGGCAGCAACTTGTCTAGGAATTGTTGTGAAAAAGGCAATAAGAAGATACGTTGCCATTATTTGAAAGTCTAATGATCATTTGATAAAGCAATGTTTTAAGTTAAAAGAAAAAGAGGTTGGATCCACTACCAACATAGGTATTGTAGAATCTTTAGGAAATGGAGATTGTGTTGTCGATGTAATGGAATTGGTATTTTTGATAAAACATTATGGATTATTTGATCAAATATTATGGATTATTTTTTGATAAAATGTTATGCATCATTTGATTATTTTAATGAGCATTGCAATGTTAATTTGATTTGTGAAAATATGATCACTAGTCGGGTGTTGCTAGAAGATCAGTGAAACGGTACCTGGAAGATAATAAGGCGATAACAGTTATTTGGAATAAACCTACCACCATTGAATTTTTGTGGCAATCCTAATCATTTATAAGTTGAGATATAGACATCTATTTATTGTTAGATTGAGCTCTTTACGATCCGTGGCTATATTTATACCCAAGTGTGAACTGATGTAATTAATTTTGAGCATGGCCTCTATCTAAAAACTAAATATGTGCAAGAGGGACATGCTCACTCTGGCATGGGGGGAGATTGCACCCATTGCTTCTGTTTCTCTCTCTCTCTCTCTCTCTCTCTCTCTCTCTCTCTCTCTCTCTCTCTCTCTCTCAATTGTCGAGGTCCTCCTCTTGGGGATGGGCGTTAAGCCTACAGCCTTGGCCCCTACCCCAGCAAGGTAGTCCTTAGCAAAGCTTGGAGTCCTCATCGTCTCGGCATCAGTCCTCTTCGTCTCGGTAGAAGCCCTAAGCTCGACAACCTTCGCCCCTACCCCCGCAAGGCAGTCCTCGACAAAAATCAGAGTCCTTGATAGCAGTCCTCGTCGTTGCAGAGTCCTTCAAATGATTTCTTCTTTAACAAGAAGGCACACACAAAAGCCTTGAATTTTGATTTAGAGCATGTTCTCACCAAATCCACCTCTATCAACACGAAAAGAGAGGATTGCGACCAAAAGCTCCAAGACTAGCAGCCCGAAAACACCCGAGAGAACATGGGCTAGCTTTGCAAATGTCCTAGTAGCCCCAAGCAAGACATATCGCAATGAACAACTGCAGACCGCCCTTGACAGGGTGATGGAAGAAAATT
This sequence comes from Adiantum capillus-veneris, assembly GCF_014529385.1. Taxonomy (NCBI): domain Eukaryota; kingdom Viridiplantae; phylum Streptophyta; class Polypodiopsida; order Polypodiales; family Pteridaceae; genus Adiantum; species Adiantum capillus-veneris. The sequence continues at coordinate 153,019,877 of NC_140934.1, forward strand.
GAGACCTCAAAGCGTGCCTCAGCGTTCTCGAGGAATGATTTGAGTCCATGCTCGACCTCACAATAGACAAGGTGAAGGAAGTCGAAGCAAAGGTTCCTCAAGCTCACACAATCTCCCTGGCCAAAGTGGAGACTTGTGTAAAGATAGAGCTTCAGGAACGTTAGCTGCAAGAAGAGAATGTCCTCAAGGCTCGCATTGGAGGGCTACCCCAAGCATGGGAAGAGTGCAAAAAAGACTTCTCCGAATGCATCAACCTCCTCCACGAGACTCTTAAACCGGTCCATGTAAACTACCAAGTGGACATGCCATTCGTGAGTTTAAAGACAAGAAGGAATAGCTACAACTACTGCAACAATCATGGCTTCTCAAAGACACCACGTTTTCGATTGTCGAAGAACTCACCCCGGAACAAGTCAACCACAAAGGTGAGGAGCTCAAAAAAGTGCGCGTAGCATGAGCCAAAGGCAAGTGGGCAGTATATCGCAGAGGGAAGACCATCATCTAGGAGTTTTGAACCCCTAAGCCAACTCTCCGCTCTGAAGACCCCCCTTAGGTTTTGTTCTTTTTCTTTTGATGGACTCTTAGTCCTTAACTGCTATGTATCCATTGCCTTCACCTAGAAGAAATGGTTGTAATGTTTTGTTTTGGTCCCATGGGTCATATCTGACCTCCGTAGATGATAATTCTCTCTCTCTCTCTCTCTCTCTCTCTCTCTCTCTCTCTCTCTACATTTTTTAGCCAGCATTCCCTCCCTATTAAAAAACCCCCCTTGTTTTTCTCACTGTATCTATCTTTGGATGAGATTAGGCGACTTACAAACACTAGCAAAGAAACTAAAGAAAAAGTAGATTGTTCTCGTTCTTGCTTTATATCTGTCTATGTCTATATATATATATCTCTCTCTCTATCTGGGAGTATCCTTGCCGAGATATTGAAAAAATCTAGCTCAATACTTTTTGGGAAAACATTTCTTGGGGTAGTAAAGATGTTGCTACATCCACTTTTCTCTCTCTCTCTCTCTCTCTCTCTCTCACACACACACACACACACACACACACACACACACACACACACACACACACACACACACACACACACACACACACACACATTGAAAACCCAAGCTAAAAATAGAATGGAACCTTACTCAAGGAGGCTCACTTATTGTAAACACTTAACGTGGGTGGGAAAAAACAGTATACGTTTTAAAAAGATATTAAAGACACCGTGAGGTGTATGCCTGATAAGGAAGATTGAATAGCTGGTGCCTTACACTGATTCTCTTGAGCGCATAGTTGTATTGAAGGCACCGATTGGGAACTGATGTGCTGTACTTATAAAAACGCAGGTTTGGAATATTGAAAATCCACCAAACATCCATACGCACAGGCATAGCGCTCTTCACACTGTATTGTTATACCCAAGGGCTTTCATCTAACCTATGCACGTAGTAGTATCCTCTCATATAATAACATACACACACGCAAGGCGATTGCTACCCGTCTATTCTCTTACACAGTACGTAACTTGCGTACGCGCGCGTGTGCACACACACACACACACACACAATCACACATCTCTTGCGGCATACTACCCCATCGCACAAACACAAGTGAATCATCCAGAATCGTGATCAGTAGCATCTTTGGGTGGTGGCAAAGTAGCACATAAAGGCTTGGTGTTTGTTAGCAGCTAGACACACCCTACGGAGAATGATTGCTCGACGGAATATTATTTTTTGTAATTATTCTTTAATTGAGAAAAACTGACATTTCACCTTTGTAAATAGCGGGGCTTGCAGAAGCTTCCAGATTGTATCCCATTTTTGACATTTAGATTGAGTAGATGGTTAAATTGGAACATTAGGGTTTGAGATTGTAAGGTATTTATACCACTTTTGACCTTAATGAGAAAACCTTTGTCATTTTTAAAAAAGTTCTGTCTGTGTGAGTGAGCGTACTGTGTACGAGAGAGAGTGAGAGTTTCATCTTGACGCTACGCGTGCACCGATGGTCAGAATCGAGTGCGGAGAAGTGCAGTGTGTTGCCCCCGAAGAGAGCTACGCGCCAATACCTAGATTGCGGGTGTACGGTCTGATTTTGCGAACTCGACCCACAAGCTTCATCTGGTGATTCGGTGAGCATATGTTATCCGTTTTCGCATTTCAGCATATCCACGTGTTCTCATCGAGTAGAGCTACACATTAGGCACTTTAGTTTTCGAAAACGACGACCTGCAAATTTCGACCAGACATCCTACGTGATTTTGCACCAGGTGTTTAGGGTTGGAATTTTGGTTCATGGACCTTAGGGCAGGGATTTAAAATTCACGTAATCACTCAAAATGACATTAGAGTGAACATCTAGTTGGTAAGGTGAATCTTTTGTTAACGTTGACAAAGTCATGCATTTATACTATTGGATGAAGGGAAAAAAAACCAGTTTTGAAAAGGTCCAATTTATATGGTTGTTAATGCTAATTAACGCTTTGTGATCATGTTAAATTTTCAAGTAATCACGTAAATATTAAATCCCTGCCTTAGGGAGAGTGACCTATTGGTGTTAATAGGGTTTCCTTCAAGTTCTGTGGCGTTTCGAGAACGTTTGATGGGTATTTTGTCATAATAATCAATATCTAATTCTCCTAAATGATTTTCTCATATTAAACTGATCATTTAATGTGGGGAAGGCCAGGGGAGAAAAAGCTAGAATATTGGTTAAGCTAGCAGACCGGCCACAGTAGGGATCCAAAGGGGGGGCCATCTGCAAAAGAGCCATGTGCAACAATGGGCTAAAAAGACCCTAAGGTTCAGCCCATTAAGACTTCCAAAATGCTAAGGTTCCAAAACTCAAAGGTTGTGTCCAAAGGTCAACCCTAGGGAAAATTGGATGCTTTGTGTGTGCACTAAAAGTCTTTGCACATCCCTACATCGGAGGGGGCGAGCCCTAAAGGTAGGGGATGAGAGAGAAAGCCACACACACACACACACACACAGGCTCCCTTTACACAAAGGGAATGAGGGACACATGTCAGCTCCCTAGGCCAGATGCCCACAAGGTGTGCCCAATTTCTATTGGATGACCCTTGAAGTGGACCAATGAAAATTAAGCTAGAGTAAATCTAGTTTAATTAATTTAAAAACATTTAATAAAAGAAACCAATGAGAATTAAGTCTCCTAGAAGACTATTGGGCAATCTCCCAAGGGGTGCAATGAGCATTCAGGAGCCCCATGGCTTGCCTGATTCCTATTGGCCAGGAGGCAAAGGGGTCCAATGAGAATTTAGTTTAATTATTTAATTACCTAAAGCTCTCACAAAAGGGGAAAGGGGGACACATGTCAGAAGGCTATCACTTATGCTGCTTAATTGTAATTGTCTTGACTTGGGGAGGGCCAATGAGGCTTCAGGAAGAGCATTTAGCAAGAGGGCTCGCCCAAGAGAGACAGGGGGCTTATTTTTGCAAGGCATTATCACACACACACTCACACAAGCTCATGAGTGAAGAAAGAGAAGACTATCTCTTCCCAGGCTTTAATGGAGAACTCATCACCTACTCCAAGCTTGTGAGATAGAAGCCTACATCAACACTCTCTTGGCATGTGGATGCAAATCCAACCAAGAGCGAAGCTTCAATGCATGCTCATCTCCTCTACCAAGCTAATTACTAAGCTAAGCTATGCTACATATGAGTGATTATGTGAGGAGATATACATCTTTCTCGTAAGATACTCCTTCTTCCTCTCAATCTACTCTCATACCCTGCTAGCTCTCACCATCTTCGAAGATGTGTGAGGTCTTGGGTCTGAGAAAGGGGATAATTCAAGTTGTGTTTGTTAAGTGTTTTGCTTAGTGCATGAATTTTCCATCTTCATTGCACTAGCTAGTCTTGAAGGAACACAAAGAATTGTATTGTACAATGTCTCTCTTGATGGGAGAAACCATAATACAAAGCCTTTTGGAGGGGGGACCGGCTCCATGAAAATCCGGTCCTCAACTGTTGTCAATAGCTTAATTGCTCTCTCTTTTGAAAGTATTGTCGATGCTATCTAACTAGGTGTTATGCTTTTTGTTGCTCTCTCCACCCAAGCACTCTTGTAATTCTCATTAGGAATCTACTCTAATGAAATGCCCACTATGTTCATGCTAATTTCCGCTACACATAAGTTATTAGAGCATTAAATGTTACATTGGTATCAGAGCTCAAGGTTTCTCTTTTCTTGCTCAAGAAGGGAGGTCTCAAGCTAGCTACAAATGGTTGGTATTATTAATTGCCTGTGAGTAAGTAGAATAGGGATTTTTCAGCCTTGCAGTGCGCCTGCCTTCGTGCAGTTAACGGGGCATCACCGTCGAGAGCTATGGTCTTAATAGTGGAGTCCTACGGGGCTTGCCTACGGCTTAACCACTATTGAGCTATTAGAAGATTGACAGGATCCGGTGCTGTTTTGGTGTTGAAAGACCCTCTCTTCTATTCCTTGCAATTAATGGTATTCGAGCCGCGGGTACAGTAGCTTGTGTGCTTTTTCTAAAGGGGTAAAGAGCAGTAGCAACTAGGGCTTGAAGTCCCAAATTACACCTAAAAAGTTTACACCTAAAAGTTGTTAGAATGGCTGACAATAGTAAAGAGAGTGAAATTAATGTTGATAACTTTGATTTTGCTCATGAGCAAGCTACTAATGATGCTTCAATGCTTGTTAACTATCTTGTTTCTAGGCTTCAACAAGCCATGGGCAATCCATCTCTCCAAAGTGAAGTGCAACGGCAGCTCCGTGCTCATGGGATTCTCCAAGATCATCACCATGACGAGAGAACACCTAGGAAGCCTCCTTGTGAGACTACCAAAAGAGGTCTCTCTCCGATTCCGGAAGAAGAAGAGAATCCATATGAAGGGCTCAAGAATTTACTTCTTGATGATGCATCTCCTTCCCAAAGGAGAAGTCAAGTGCCTCCACCGAAGGAACGAGAAATAAGCGAGTCTCCCGCCACCTCTGCGGAGATGGCTCCACGAAGACGGCGGGCTAAATGCTCTCCATCACCACCAAAGTGGAGAAGACCATCACACTCTTCTCCACGCCATAATTCAAAGAGGGATGATAAAAAGCAAGAGAAGAAAAAGGCGAGAAAGAGGACACCCTCTTCTCCATCTTCTTCATCCTCTTCCTCTTATGAAAACTATGGTGAAGATGACAAAGATCAAGACAAGAAAAAGGCGAGAAAGAGGTCACCCTCTTCTCCACCTTCTTCAAATTCTTCACCCTCTAAAAAAAGTGATGGTGCAACCTTTGAACCATCAAAAAGAAGAGGCCATAGGAAATCCTATTCCGCATGGAAGAGGTTGTCCAAGTTGAAGAAATTCAAAGAGGGAGGGAAGAGCATCTCTTTCCTTACCTATGATGGTACCTTTCGTGCTACGGACAAAGTCTTGGCCTTTATCCAGCAATTCGATGCGGCGTTTGGAGATGAGGGCTTCACGGAGTCCTCTAAGCTACACCATGTAGCTATGCACTTTCAAAAGTCCGCCAGACAATGGTGGTCTAGCCTACGAGCAAATGGTGAAGCTCCACGAACATGGAAGGCTTTAAGAGCTTCCATTATGAAGCAATTTTTGGCCACCGATGCCAAAGACAAAGTACTCACCGAATGGCGAAGCTTAAAGCTCTCTCCCAATGAATCCATCCACAAATATGTAGACAAGTTTTGGGACCTACAACTCAAAGCCACTGTCTTCAAAAGGTTGGATTTTGGAGAGCAAAAGCAACAATTTTGTGCGGGCTTAACCGAAGAAATGGCGGAGTATGTCAACTCCCAAAGACCACGTACCATATCGGCGGTAATACACCACACTATGGTCGCCTCTCGAATCAATGTCCAAACGGGGGTAAAAAGAAATAATAAGCCCCCGGAAAACAAGGGTTCCAATGAGCCTAAGGGGAAGGACAATGTCCAAAAGTCTCGTAAGAGCAACTCCAACAAAGCTAAAGAGAAGGGAGTTTACAAAGGTAAGAATAAACTCTCTCCTGAAGAGCTTGAGCGTTATCGTAAGGATAACCGGTGTTTCAAGTGCGGCGAACAAGGGCATGCGTACCGCGCTTGTCCCCAAAAGAACAACCGCCAAGATCCTCCTAGATCTTCCTTGGTTGAAATCCAAGAGGAGGAGACTCACCAAACTCACCACAAAGGATCTCCTCTATGCCATGCTTGGGGAAAGGTAAGAGAACATGATGCTTTTATTCTCTTTGACCCTGGTTATACTCACAATTTTATATCTATAGAGTTGGCCACCAAGCTAGGAATACAATCCTACGAGATGGGAGATGTCCTACCCGCAGACAGTGCCTTCAAGGGGCAAGAAGCTTCAGTCACTCCCTTAATTGGGAAATTGAGGCTTCATGTCCAAGGCTATGTGGACAAAGAGGACTTCTTTATCTCTCCTCTCAAGCATGAGGATGTAATCCTAGGGGCACCATGGTTTGACCGCCTAGCTGCCGATGTTAAATTTCCTGAAAGGAGAATCTGCTTTAAGTTCAGGGAAAAAGACATGTATATAGATGCTAAGGAAATGGGTAACACCATCCCCATTGTACATACACCAGCTTTCAATAAGTCAATAAAGAGCTCTATTTCCATGTACATGATTTTTGTTACAGACTCTCAAAATGAACCTAATGCTTTAGCAAAAGAAAATAAAAGCAACCAAAAGGAATTAGAGTTATCCAATTTTCTCAAGGGGTTTCAAGATGTTTTTATTGACGAGATCCCTTGTGAGATACCTCCTAAACGAGGTAATGATGACCATGCAATTGAACTTCTTCCAGGAAGTTCACCGCCTAATAAACCTCCTTATAGAGTTTCTCAAGCTCAACAAGAGGAGATTATGCGGCAAGTGCATGAGTTAGTTGAGAAGGGCATGGTTCGGCCTAGCTCATCTCCATTTTGCTCACCTGTGCTATTAGTGCAAAAGAAAGACGGCACATATCGTATGTGTGTCGACTATAGATCACTAAATAGGATCACTATAAGGAATAGGTTTCCCGTTCCACGGGTAGAAGACCTATTTGATAAGCTACAAGGATCGAACTACTTCAGTAGGGTTGACCTAAAGAGTGGCTATCATCAAATAAGGATAGTTGATCAAGACATTGTAAAGACCGCGTTTCGCACTACATTTGGTCTTTACGAATACATTGTCATGCCTTTTGGCTTGACCAATGCACTAGCCACATTCAACCGCTTGATGGAGAAGCTGTTCAGGCCTCATCGAACCTTCACTGGAGTGTTCTTTGATGATATTATCATCTACTCTAATTCATTGGAGGAACACAAGCAACACCTCCAGGTAATATTTCAAGTTTTAAGAGAGAATAAACTTTATGTTAATCGAAAGAAAAGTGAATTTTTCTTGCAAGAGATTCAGTATTTAGGTCACATTATCTCTCAAGATGGCATCCAAATGGATCCATCCAAGTTAGAGGTAATAAAAGGATGGCCTAAACCAAGGAATCTTCATGAACTAAGAAGCTTTATAGGTATGTGCGCATACTATAGACGCTTCATAGAAAAGTTCTCACAAATTGCGGGACCATTACATGACCTAACAAAGAAAAGCATTAGGTATACATGGTCTGCTAAGGAGAACAATGCTTTTGAAAAGCTTAAAGAAAAGCTTATCTCTCAACCTGTGCTTACACTACCGGATCTCTCAAAACCATTTGAGGTCCAATGTGATGCTTGTGGTGATTGCCTTGGAGCTGTTTTGCTCCAAGAAGGGCACGCCATAGGCTATGAGAGCCGAAGACTCGACCCTGTTGAGCAAGCTCTAGGCATATACGAAAAAGAACTCCTTGCAGCTCTACATGCCTTAGACTCATGGAAGCACTATTTATTGGGGACTCCTTTCATTCTGCAAACGGATCACCAAAGTCTTAAGTACGTCATGACGCAGACCAAGCTCTCCGACAAACAAATGAGGTGGGCAAATTTCCTTTCGCAATTTCATTTTCATATTGCTCACATTGCTGGCAAGAATAATCAAGTAGCCGATGCACTCTCAAGACAGCCGAGAGTGAATGCGGTTTCCATAGCAACTCACAATGATCTATCTTCAATGATAGATGAGTATGCTATTGATCCCGATTTTAGAGATGTGATTTTGGCCCTTACATTAGGGAAGAAAGAAGAACCATTTACTTTACAAGATGGTTATCTTCTCTATGGCAATAGACTATGCGTTACTAACTCCCTGCGTGAGAAAGTAATGTATGAATCTCATGGTCCCCCGTATGTGGGGCATAGAGGGATTCAGTCTACCTTAAACGGAATTGAAACATATTTCTATTGGCCTACCATGAAAGTGAACATACAAGAGTATGTTTAAAAATGTGTGGTATGTCAAAAGACAAAATTTGATAGAGGGAAGCAACCTGGATTGCTTCAACCCTTGCCAATCCCTAATTCACCATGGGAGAGCATATCCATGGATTTTATCTTTGGATTGCCTAAGTCTATCCATGGGGATACGGGAATATGGACGATAGTATACATGTTCAGTAAACAAGCTCATTTTATACCTGTCAAAAAGACTATCAAAGCCCATCAAATGGCAACCCTCTTCATTTCACAAATTTTCAAATACCATGGCTTGCCAATGTCCATAGTGTCGGATAGAGATCCTAGAATGACCAGTAATTTCTGGAAGGGTCTCTTTGAGAATTTAGGGACAAGGCTAAATTTCTCTTCGGCCTATCATCCACAAACAGATGGCCAAAGTGAAATAGCTAACCTAACAATTCTCGACCTACTAAAAGCCTATGTAACGGAAGTAGATCAAAGATCCCAATGGGAGAAGTACTTACCCTTAGTGGAGTATGCTTACAATAACACTGTACATACTTCCGCAAGAAAAGCACCTTTCGAGGTAATTGAGGGAAGATCAAAAAGTCCCTTGCTACTTAAGGTACATGGGAAGATCTTCGCTGCAGATGAGTATATCCGAGACCTACAAGAATCTTTCCAAAAGATTAAGGATGCTATCTCTATCTCACAGCAAAGGCAAAAGGCTGCTGCTGACAAGCACAGAAGAGCCCAAGCCTTTAAAGAAAACGATTGGGCTTGTTAAAGTTTCCCAAGGCTCGATTAAGGCACACAACGGGCAAGAATCCTATGGGTCACCAAAAGTACTATGCTTAAACTAGCAAAAAGGTACTATGGTCCCTTTCAGATTCTTAGGCCAATCAATGAGATGGCCTATCAACTCAAGTTGCCCAATCATTGGCACATACACAATGCTTTGCATGTGAGTCTATTAAAGCCTTACAAAGGAGAGCCACCTCAAGAACCAACTATTGAAGACCCACCGGAGATCGAGGACCAAGAAGAGGTGCTGTAGCCCGAGTCCATTCTCCGACATGAAGACAAGGTAATAAGAGGCGGTAAGACTATCCGACGATATCTTATTAAGTTTAAGAATTATCCTTTTGAAGATGCTAGATGGATGCAAGGCATACAATTAAAGGATAAGCTAAACCTTGTCAATGCGTACAATGCTTCCCAAGAGTAAGCAAATGTACAAAATGTTAAAAATGAACAAAATTTTTGTCTTATAAGACTCTCTTTTTCTTTATTTATGCACAAAAATGAAGTAGTATGCATGCTTAGATCAAGTTTGCGGAGATGACGTCTCCCAAACACCAAGTAGAGCTTGTCACTCTACTATGGAAGATTGATAGGACTAATGTGCAGACATGCTTGCGGCAGCCTCAGGCTCTCAAGCGCCAAATGGACTAGTCATCCATTGTGGAATGATGTCGTAGGGTAACATAGGGATCCTCTACCTGCTAAGAAAAGGACTCATGAACATGCTTTATCTTCTCTACACCATAGTCGAGGACGACTATGATGTCAAGAGAGAGGTAATGTCATAATAATCAATATCTAATTCTCCTAAATGATTTTCTCATATTAAACTGATCATTTAATGTGGGGAAGGCCAGGGGAGAAAAAGCTAGAATATTGGTTAAGCTAGCAGACCGGCCACAGTAGGGATCCAAAGGAGGGAAAATAGGGATCCAAAGGGGGGCCCATCTGCAAAAGAGCCATGTGCAACAATGGGCTAAAAAGACCCTAAGGTTCAGCCCATTAAGACTTCCAAAATGCTAAGGTTCCAAAATTCAAAGGTTGTGTCCAAAGGTCAACCCTAGGGAAAATTGGATGCTTTGTGTGTGCACTAAAAGTCTTTGCACATCCCTACATGGGAGGGGGTGAGCCCTAAAGGTAGGGGATGAGAGAGAAAGCCACACACACACACACACAGGCTCCCTTTACACAAAGGGAATGAGGGACACATGTCAGCTCCCTAGGCCAGATGCCCACAAGGTGTGCCCAATTTCTAATTGGATGACCCTTGAAGTGGACTAATGAAAATTAAGCTAGAGTAAATCTAGTTTAATTAATTTAAAAACATTTAATAAAAGAAAACAATGAGAATTAAGTCTCCTAGAAGACTATTGGGCAGTCTCCCAAGGGGTCCAATGAGCATTCAGGAGCCCCATGGCTTGCCTGATTCCTATTGGCCAGGAGGCAAAGGGGTCCAATGAGAATTTAGTTTAATTATTTAATTACCTAAAGCTCTCACAAAAGGGGAAAGGGGGACACATGTCAGAAGGCTATCACTTATGCTGCTTAATTGTAATTGGCTTGACTTGGGGAGGGCCAATGAGGCTTTAGGAAGAGCATTTAGCAAGAGGGCTCGCCCAAGAGAGAGAGAGGGGGCTGATTTTTGCAAGGCATTATCACACACACACACACTCACACAAGCTCATGAGTGAAGAAAGAGAAGACTATCTCTTCCCAAGCTTTAATGGAGAACTCATCACCTACTCCAAGCTTGTGAGATAGAAGCCTACATCAACACTCTCTTGGCATGTGGATGCAAATACAACAAAGAGCCAAGCTTCAATGCATGCTCATCTCCTCTACCAAGCTAATTACTAAGCTAAGCTATGCTACATATAAGTGATTATGTGAGGAGATGTACATCTTTCTCATAAGATACTCCTTCTTCCTCTCAATCTACTCTCATACCCTGCTAGCTCTCACCATCTTCGAAGGTGTGTGAGGTCTTGGGTCTGAGAAAGGGGATAATTCAAGTTGTGTTTGTGAAGTGTTTTGCTTAGTGCATGAAGTTTCCATCTTCATTGCACTAGCTAGTCTTGAAGGAACACAAAGAATTGTATTGTACAATGTCTCTCTTGATGGGAGAAACCATAATACAAAGCCTTTTGGAGGGGGGACCGGCTCCATGAAAATCCGGTCCTCAACTGTTGTCAATAGCTTAATTGCTTTCTCTTTTGAAAGTATTGTCGATGCTATCTAACTAGGTGTTATGCTTTTTGTTGCTCTCTCCACCCAAGCACTCTTGTAATTCTCATTAGGAATCTACTCTAATGAAATGCCCACTATGTTCATGCTAATTTCCGCTACACATAAGTTATTAGGCCATTAAATGTTACATATTTGGCTCTTGGAAGCGTTGTAGGAAATCTCCTCTTATGCACTCCTGAAGGCTGTAGCTTAGACATTGGGTAGAGACCTCTGTAGGAAGTAGTCGAGAGTCGGTCGAGTGTAGGTTGACACCGTATGCTTGCTTCCACACGCCTGCGGGTCGAGCTTCGTCCTTAGCTGACAAATCTTGTTAGATGAGTTCTCGTTGTGCTGATGTCCACCGCGGCGTATCCGCCAACATTGGCGCAACTGCTGCCGGGGACGAAAACCCTAGGTAGGTGACCGAGACTAGTCCTTGAGGATAGGGATTCTATGGCTTGCTAGAGTCTCGTTTTACATTTAGATAGGATCAGAGGGTGGAGAACTCTCTAGGTCTTAGGAGGAGTCTAGGGAGCGAATGTCTAGCCTAGATCCTTCGACTTAGGTAGACTTAGATAGTTTTAGGTATTAGTTGAGTTGTGGTGTAGAGAGTAGGAGTTGTAGTGGTAGAGGCGGTGAAAGGAGAGCTTGAGAGTCCGAAGAGACTAGGAAGCAACCAAGACACCAATATCACCATCTCACATGATGAGTAGAAGCAGGATAAGTAGGACATCATGATTTATGATCTGGAGCACTTCATGCATGTTATATTTGCTGTTAGGCTCATCACAAAGTTGTAAAAGACGGAAAAGAGTGTTTGAAAGCTGAAGTGAAGTTGAAAAGTTTCTGTGAGTGTTTCTGAGAGAGCTGCAGAGCATAAGAAATACTTCTGTCAGGAAAAAATTAAATTTTAAGCCAGAAGACATCCTACGCGTAGGATGTCTACAGGGTGTTTTGGTGGAAATTTTGAAAAACTAAGTTGACCAGTGTGTTTAGAAGGTAGGTTTTACCCTATTTTCACCTCGAAAGTGGAAATTTGACCATATCTTGACAGGATAAGGCCAGATAGAAAGAAAATTGCCAGACATCCTACCCAAATTGTGCCAAAGCATTATTTCAAGACCAAAACCATAGGATGGCTACATGAGCATGATCTGCATGATTTATTGAGTGCCTGAGAAAGGTTTTATCACAATTGGGTGAGAAAATTGGGTTTTAAACAGACTTTAGCATTTTTGACTGAAAAGGGCTAGAATAGCTAAAATTGGGGTCTTTTGAAACCATAACTAAAATCTAAGCATAGCACTGGGTTGCTGACATCAAGGGGAAGCTGTGGCTCAAGTTTTGGGTCAAACAGGCCATATAGACATCCTATGCGTAGGATGTGTTCTGTGTGATTTAGCAATCCAAACTTAATTTTGAGCATACCAAAGTGATAATCACCTTAAGGGGACTCTGTGCTTTGAATTTGAATCCATTTTGAGCAGTTAGACATGCTACGCGTAGAATGTCTAATGCATGAAATTGAAGCTAGAAATTGACTATAGGCATAGCAGGGTGTTGTATAGCCTGAGGCAAGCCTCCTAGTCAATTTTGGTCCAAATTGGAGTTGATTTGACTGGTCAGAGAAACATCAGGCTGCTGGAACAGATTTTTGATCAATTGACCAGTTTGTAGGTGTCCAAATCAAAAAGTAAAAACACTTGTGTACTCAGCACATCAAGGGGAATCCATAATGCAAACTCCACGCAAAGCAGAGCAGATAGACATCCTACGCATAGGATGTCTACAGGGGCTTAGTGAAGAGAGAAGCTGACATAGGAAATAGAGTGATGTTCCAATTGACTTAAGAGTTCCAGAACTTCTTTCAGAAGTGAATTTCGACCTTGTTTGACCTTTTGACGGAGCAAAGACGGAATTAAGACTTTCTCGATACATTGACCAACATTCGAGGGAAGTACAGTTCCAGATTAGCAGACCTAATCAAGAACATCTGAAGTGTATAAAATACAGTGTGGTTGAGGTTAACCCTCTAGTTATACCAATCATTACTAAGACCACCTCTAGCGGTTAAATGCTTTGATTAGATTGCCGAAATTAAATGCTTGTGTACATGTAGCAAAGCAAGAAGTTTTGCGGAGACTGATCCTTTGCCAGGTGAGTGGTTGGATTTGTGATAAATTGCATTGCTAAGTTTGATGAATTTAAGATCAGGAAGACACATTTGTAGAGATCAAAAGGTGGCAGGTGATCAGGGTAGCTTAGTGTGCACCGAGGAGAGTGTAACTCAGGCAAGGCTAGATTCACTAGCACCGATCATTGAGGAGGGTAGTGATACTGACACTTCATCAGATAAGTCCTTCTTCATGATGGGTAGTCAAGAGCCAAGAGGTTTCTCCGATGAAGGACCAATGCTAGGAGGAAGCACCTCCCAAAATCCTTTGAACGATTCCAAGTTCACTATCATATTCTTAGAAAGAACAAACTCGAGGGGAGCCCTAGTTTATTCTGACTATCGAGGACGCAAGTGTATTTGTATTGAAGAAAGACCTGCTCAAAGACTGGAGATAATTCGAGTCTATGATGATGGAGAGAGATTCCAAGACAAAAAGGGGAACCACTATCTGATAGTTAATAACCCTGAGGATTACAACAGATATGGAGATAACGTGGCAAAAGATAAAATGGTTTCAGAGACTCAAGAACCGCCTCCAAACATTGATCGACCCGGAGCTCTTTTTATGTATGATAAGAAAACAACCAGGGTCTCTACTTATAATGAGAATGAGGGAATTTACAAGCATGAGAGCGAGGGAGTAGTCTCTTATTTTCGATGCAAAGAACCCTACCCAAACGAATTAAGCAAAGACAAGGTTCTTTACTTATTCTCTTATGAAATTGCTATGGGAAAGGATATCATTTTTGTTGATAGGTACGGGCGAGAATACAAACGTATTCTCCCAGAAGAGGTAGAAAAGGCAACATTTCCAGAAGCATCAACATATGCCCCCGAAGAAGTGCCAATTTTCACCTACACCCCTAGCAAATCGAGAAATCCATTTTCAGAAGAGTACGATGCGACCTCACATTCTACTCGACAACATACGTTCAACTACCAAAACCAACCAGCAACTCAGCCATCATTGCAGGCATGGATTTGACAGAGTGCAACATTAGAACAAGACCGAAACCGAGATGGTTATCCAGCCGCACAAGGGCTAAGGGATTTACAAGAACCACCACTCTATTCACGGTATCAAGGCGAGAGTAAGCCAAAAACTCAAGGGTCAACAGAGCCTGGAAGACAACCCATAGAACGAGTTCGAAGAGATGAATCATCTCTTGCAAAAACCGTCAGAAATTATGGCTTAGGAGCACCTCTGGCAGAGGAACCCGGCCACTACTGAAGGCCAGAGGAGGTATATCGAGTAGGAGGAGGAGAACCAATGATGAGATTTGTAGACCATCGTAGAATTAGACCTTCTCAGGTGCAAAAATGGGTAAACAAGAAATACACGGGAAACAGAGATCCTAGAGATCATGTAGCGGCCTTTGTGCGTGTAATTAGAGCTGAAGAGGTGTTAGACTTCCCTACCCATTGCCCAATTTGCAGGGTTTGGATTGACCCTAGAGGATGCTGCTGCTACTTGGTTTGACTCTGCGGAGCATAGAGACTCTGAGTCTATGGAGGAGGTGTTTGACGAGTTTATTGAGGAATTATCACAAAGGGGGATAGCTCATAATACAGTCTCACAAATCCATAAATTCAAACAGAGAGAAGGGGAGTCTGTGCGAAAGGCAGCCCTACAACTAGAAAGATATGTTAAGTTCTGCCCTATGGAAGAACTACCAACTCAGTCTAGACTTATGCTTATATTTATTCAAGGACTGAGAAATGTAGATCTCCAGAAGGACTTACATATGAAGAGGAGCACGACGTTAAATGAGTTAACTAAGGAGGCTCTTTACCTTGTAGACAATTGTGCGGTCTACAAGGAGGGTGAATTCAAGGATCTTGATGAAGATTCATCCTCACAACAAAGTGGAAGCAAGTCTGCTAAGACAACACCGAAAGGAGAAGTAGCTGTAAGCCAGGAGTAGCTTGTAGAGGAACTGCTAAGAAAGATTAACATGTATGGAGACCATTGGCTAAGAGACTGTCCTCAAGATGAAATCATTAGAGTCAACGTATATTGCACCGAGTGTGGAAGTACTCATTTGATTTGTGATTGCCCTAAGAACCCGAGCAAAGGAGCAAACTACCTTGAACATGCTGGAAGCAGTGCCTTCCAGTGGAGGGTCAGAAAATGAGACTATTCAGGCAGTGACACGAGCCCAAGCTCAAATAATGACGAATGAACCCATAATTGAAGAGCCAAAAACCGATGCCCCAAGTTCAGAAATGAAAATCAGAGAAGCACTTGGAAAGCTAGAAAGGCGCATATGAAAGCCATGAGATAACGAGAGCAAACGGCTCTATCCGAGGAGTTGAAACACACGAAGGATAGTTAGAGCGGTTAGAGGATCTAGCTAGTCTAAGCTCACACACTGCGGCAACCATAACACCAAAGGAAATAGCAGAACCCAAAAGTGCAGGATCAGGAGGATCAGTGTTGGCAGAAAAGGTAAATGAGAAGTTAGACGCACTTTTAAAAGCTTACGAAGCCAGACTCAAAAACAACCAAACCCAAGAGAAAAGATGGATGACTTATCTATATGTCGAAATAGAAAAACAGAGGTTGAAAATGTGTCAAAAGATGATTGAAACAACCCAATCCTTGATAGAAAACCTGTTGGAATTAGGGTTGTAGAGAAATGCACACAGCTTGGAGAAGACGAAGGAAGCTCAAGGCACAGAATGGAGAGTGTGTTACTTAGTGTGTAATGGAAAGATAGATTGCCGTAGAGTGATGGGCGTATATACAATGCACGGGGGAAAAAACCTCCTAAAGAGGGAAAAAATGCCCCAGCTGTCCTAATGTGTTCACACACATCACTACCACATGTCTATGCTAACAAATCCCCCCTGGAGTGATGCGGTGAACGAGAGCTGACACATGAGTAAAGGGAAGTGCCATGCCCTGAGGACATGATCAGTCCACAAAGGGGAGTAAGCCCAAAGCTTTGTGGAAAGCTTCAAGCTTCTCACGAGACAATGCCTTTGTGAAAAGATCTGCAAGGTTGTCCTATGTTGGCACATAAGCCAAGCTGATCTCTCCTGATGAGAGCCTCTCCCTGACATAGTGGTAATGCACCTCAATGTGCGTTGTGTGAGCATGAAAAATTGGGTTCCTCGCAACTGCCAATGCGCTCCGACTGTCAGTGTAGATAGTGTTGGCAATGTCCTGTCCAACACCCAAAGCAGCCCCATAAGGCGTCTGAGCCATACACACTCAACCGTAGTTGTGAAGACTGCCCTGTACTCAGCCTCACAACTTGAAGTGGCCACAATAGGTTGCTTCTTGCTCAACCATGATATACATGAACTGCCAAGCATGAAACAAAAACCACTTGTGGACACTCGCGTGTCAAAACAACCAGCCCAATCTGAGTCCGCAAAAGCATGTAAGTATGGCGGCAATGATCCCCCTTTGGGATAAAACAAACCAAGATGTAAAGTGCCACTAAGGTAGCGGAAAATCCTCTTGACAGCCTGCCAATGCTTAGACCCTGGGCTATGCATATATCTGTTGACCTGTGAGACTGCAAATTGAATATCTGGCCTCGTGTTGCATACATAAATGAGGCAGCCCCAACAACACTTAGGTAAAGAGTGACATCAGTAGGATCGCCAGCATCATGTAGACTCAACTTCAAACCTGTTTCCATGGGAGTGGTAATAGGTTTGCAATCCTCAAGTCCAAACTTACATAGCAATGTCTCTATGTAACTTTTCTGACACAAGGCAATACCACCATCACATTGCTTAAACGGTATACCCAAGTAATAATGCAACAGCCCCAAATCTTTCATCTTGAAAGTAGCATTCAAATCAGCCTTAAATTCAGCAATATGTCTCTCATTTGGTCCAGTGATCAGCAAATCATCGACATAAAGAACCACAATGAGAAGTACATCACCCTCACGCTTTACATACAATGTGCTTTCTGTTGGACTGTTACGAAAGCCTTGTTTGACCAAATGAGTGTGAGCTTTCTCATACCAAGCACGCGGAGATTGCTTCAACCCATACAAAGCCTTGTTACATTTGCACACTTTGTCCTCTTGTCCTTTTATGACAAAACCACGAGGCTGCGTTACATAAAATTCCTTAAATATGTCACCATTCAAGAAAGCAGTAACAATGTCCGATTGATGTACATCCCAACCAAAATGAGCTGCCAATGCACAGAGAAAACGCACAGTAGTCATACGACAAGTGGGAGAAAAAGTCTCTTCATAATCTATGCCTTTTTGCTGCGCATAACCCTTTGCAACAAGTCGATCCTTATGGCGATTGATCTCACCATCCGACTTGCATTTCAACTTGTAAACCCACTTCGTACCAATGGCCTTTTTGCCAGGAGGCAAATCATATAAAGTCCATGTGTCATTTTCTATAAGTGCATCATATTCTGATTGCATGGCAGCCATCCAATTTTTTGAATTCTGTGCTCTATCAAAAGACAGAGGCTCCTCAACATCATGTAAGCTAGACACAGCCAAAGCATAACAATCTGATGCATAAGATGCATGGCGAGAGCCTGAACGAGTACGACTAGACAAAGGTGCATCCAATTTACTATCACGCAAAGTGTGCACCAGCCATTTTGGCATACCTCTAGCCTTCTCATTTTCAGCCCTTTCCTCATCAAGTACATCATGTACATCTGCATCAGTAATAGGCTGATCTAGAACATTTTCAAAAACCCCCATAGGCTGTACATTTGCATCATTGGAACTTACATTCGTATTTCCACCACTGAAAAGAGGCAACAAAGTGTCATAAATGTCCTGTGAGCTTACATTACTGTCTCTATTACATGACAGCAAGTGCTGAACAGAATCTTCCACTAACAGTACATCCCGAGAAACCAGGATACGTTTTGTTTGCGGATGATACAACCTGTAACCTTTGCTTTCAGCACTATAACCAACAAAAACACATTTGACAGCCTTATCATCCAATTTTATGCGCTGCACTTGTGGCACCAAAGCATATGCCAAATAGCCAAAAACACGCATGTGCTCAATAGAAGGCTTTCTATCATGCCATGCTTCATATAGAGTAATAGACTGCAAAGCTTTCGTAGGACACCTGTTAAGTACATAAGTGGCACACATGATGGCCTCAAGCCAAAAAGAATGCGGCAAAGCTTGAATTTTGACCATACATCGTGCCATTTCCGTCAGTGACCTGTTTTTCCTCTCAGCAACACCATTTTACTAAGGTGTATAAGGCACTGTACATTGGTGTTTTATCCCACGACTAGCCAGAAATGCATTAAACTCATGAGACATATACTCCCCCCCTCGATTGGAACGGAGGGTGCCCATAGTACATTTCGAGACATTTTCAGCCATAGCCAGAAACTGTTTGAAGCACATAAAAACTTCGGACTTCGCTTTAAGCGGAAATACCCATGCATGCCTGGAGTAATCATCAATGAAAGTCACGAAGTATAGATAATTGCCCAAGGACGGAGTTTGCATGGGCCCACAAACATCACTATGCACAAGCTGTAACCTGCATGTGGCCCGAACTGAACCATCCTTTGGAAATTTAGAACGCTGCATCTTACCCAAAATACAGCCTTCACAAACATGTTTGATAGGCGCTTCAAGAGGCGGCAAAGAAGCAACCATATCAGATTTCTGCAAACGCAGCAAACTGGCAAAATTCAGATGACCAAAACGTGCATGCCAAAGTTTTGCATCTGAAATAGCGCTTGAATCTGCAACAACATTTGCAAAATTTTTTCCACACTTGTCATACAAAGTGAGCTTATACAGCCCACGGCACAGAAGCCCAGATGCAACAATTTCATCACCAAAACTGAGATCATGAACTGTACATCTGTCATCCACAAATTTGACTACAAGTCCAAGTCTAGCAAGTGCGAAAATAGACAAGAGATTCTTCTTGATCCCAAGTACATAAAGTGCATCAACAAGTGTGAAAGAACTGCTATTTGCAGCAGTAAGCACAATATTTCCAACTCCCTGAACCGAATAAGAGGCGTTGTTGGCACAAGTGACAGAATTCCCATGAGGGACAGACTCGAGAGAGGTAAAAAATTCACGATGTGAGGTAATGTGCTTTGTAGCACCACTATTGAAATACCACACATGTGAATCTGTAGCAACTGACAAGCATGCATCATGGATAACAGGATTGTAAGTGCACTCTGCGCTAAAAGCCCATTCTGCATCAACATCAGCATCACAGTCTCCTTTCACAGAAGACTCAACAATGGCTACATTTGTAGTGGAACCAGCATTTGCAGTGGAACCACCCTCTTTCTTCTTAGCCTCTTTGGCCTTCAACTTAGGACACGACTTGATCAAGTGATCATTAGCTTTACAATCATGGCAACACATCTTCTTTTTGCCCTTATCACCAGAATTGCCAGACGAAGTGCTGCTAGCAGAAGCATTAGGAACATAAATTTTGCCACTCGCAGCAGAACCATAAGAAGTGGCTGCATTACTGTTACCACCCTTTCTTTTAGAAGCAATAAAAGCCTGCTCAACTGCACGCTGCCTAATCCTGTTTTTTCTGGAAAGTGACTCTTGCAACAACAATGTGCATAATGCATCAAACTTGACAACTTCAGGATTTCCTTGGGTCATAAGTCCCAAGTACTAGCAAAAGTCTGGTAAGAATCTGGTAAGGCATCAAGAACAATCTGCACTAAGGAACTGTCTGAAATGACTTCACCTGCAGAAATGAGTTGCTCATTGATATCCTTGACACTAGCAAGGAAAGTGTCCATATCATCTTCCTCATGCATAATCTTCGACTCCAGCTCTTTACACAACAAAGAAATTTTAGCCTCATTGCGGCTTGCATAAAGACCTGCTAGAATATCCCAAGCCTGTTTTGCAGATTTTGCTGAACGGATGTGAGGAACAATGGTGCACTTCACAGACAACGCAATCAATGCATGAGCCTACGCATCGTTAACATCCCAATGAGCTTGTTCTGTCGTAGGCAAAACGACTCTAACAATAGCAATCCTTGCAGCAAGACCTGCAACATCCTCAACATCGCCTACATCCTCAGAACCAGGATATACATCAATGCCCTGCACAATGTTCCAGATGCCCTTTGACACAAGAACATGTTGCATTATATAAGCCCACATAGGGTAATTGTCCCCATCCAACCTGTCCTCAGCAACAAACATCTTGAACACATCTGTGTTGTTGTTGTCACCCATGGTAAATGCTGCACCTGATGTGAAAACTGCTCGAAAATAGGAGAAACGGAGCAGGAACAACACGTGCTATATAGCACAAACCGTAGAAGACTCTAAGGCACCTATTATGTAGAAAACGGCACTGACAAAAACTCTGCACAAAATGACGAAATAGCATGTGCAGTACTGCCTATAGTGGAAACGGAGGCCGAAATGAGCCCAAATTAAAAATCTGAGCAGACCGAAGCTGTGTGCATTTCTCTGCAACCCTAATTCCAACAATTGGTATCAGAGCAGGTCACGTCCTCCCGGGCTTAGTTGCCAGCTGCTCCAGCACACAATAGAGAGTGTGTTACTTAGTGTGTAATGGAAAGATAGATAGCCGTAGAGTGATGGGCATATATACAATGCACGGGGGAAAAAACCTCCTAAAGAGGGAAAAAATGCCCCGGCGGTCCTAATGTGTTCACACACATCACTACCACATGTATATGGTAACAAAACCCGCTTGGTAAACCTGCAAGTTGGCATGAAGTACCAGCTCCAACCCCTATCAAACCAACTTTAGAGAAACAAGTAGACACGAAGGAGAGACTCACGAATGCCTCTGAGTTTAGGAGAGAACCTATCAGTGCCAAATACAACAGATGAGACAAGTCATGGGTTCCAGCCTAAAACAATGGTAGAAATGGGTAAGGATTGTAACGGTCTAGATGACCTGTGGAAGCAAATCCGTGATGCCAACGAAGCTAACCGGGCGAGCTACCAAATGAATAGCACAAGAAAAGAGAAAAATGAAATCTTACCTCCTATTGAAGAATTTGAGGCAAGATCACAAATGAACTTTGATATGCATTCACAAGGGGGAGACCAGGGATCAATTAGTTTGGGGCACAGCCAACCGGACTCGCTAAAAACTCTACCCTCTTACCTAGGGGAGTATGAAGCCAAGTTTGAGGTGAGAGCAATCCCATCTCAAAGACTTTCTTCTAACAAAGTGATGGATTCACAAGGGTTGATTGAGTTATTGTCCACCCTTGTGGCATGCACAATCACATTAGCCGAACTCCTGAGGTTACAACCAAACATGTGGACCACATTAGGAAAATGCTTAGAAAAATTTGGAGTAAAAGACCCCACCTCGAAGCTTCAAGAAGGGATCAGAGAATTGGACAAGCTTTAACTAAACACTAGGCCAGTACCTTTAAACAAGGTTGGAGAATATTGCGAGAGAGAAGATGGAAATACCACACTACCAGTAGAATTCCAAGGAGTAGTTTACAAAGCTATTCTTGACAGTGGAGCAGGAGTCGCTATGGCCACCAAGGAAATCTGGAAAAAATGGAGAAAATCGGCTTTGACAACTACCAGAATGAAATTGCAACTGGCAGATGGGTTCATGGAAAAGCCTCTAGGACTTTTAGAAAAAGTAATTGTCACCTCGTGAGGAATCGAGTATGAGCATACATTTGCAATAGTCAATTTCGACAAAAAGAACAATTACGAGATGATCTTGGGAAGACCATTCATGTAACAATTAAAGATGGTCCACGATTGGGGTTACGACCACATATACCTCAGACATGGCGAGACAACAACCAAAATACACCTAAAAGACCATAGTTACAAAGATGTGAACCAGACACCAGTGAAAGAGTTTGATTCAGCTACATTGAAAGGGTCCGAACTCCCAGCATGGTTAAGGCAAAAAAAAGAGCTATGGATGTGCGGAGCTTCACATTGTGGGAGCTTAAAAAGAGAGGAATGCGTCTTAGAAAGAGCTATTGAGGACAAGGATTATATTCCGAAACCTTTTCTAGAAGATGCCTTAGAACCTCTGGAATGGGAACACATACTAGCAACATTGGATATCTGTACCATTACAGATAGCCCAACGACAAAATTTTGCGATAAGGACGGCTATGATGTGCACCCTATTACATGGTAAGCCTTATACCAGCAAGAGATGAGATTTTAGAACCACTAGAAGAAGAAGAGTTTTATAACTCCTCTGAGCATTTGGAGGTAAATAACGATGCAGATGACGAGTGTTCAGACAGCTCAAGCGAGCGTGGGTAGAAAACAACGAATATCAAGTTTTATGATTTTGCCAATCATCACCCTAGACGCCAGGAACGCTATAGGAAAAAATGAGTAGAAAACAAAATTAGAGAAAACCTGATGCCCAGGATAAAAGATAAAACTCACTATCTAATGCTTGTCAAAGCATAGGATTGTGTAAAAGACCAAATATCAGGAAGATTCTCAAAAGTTTGAAGGGAAGGAACGCAAGAGGAAATAAAACAAGTACGGAAGGCTAAAACAGAAACAAAATCAAAAAAATCTTAACAATCAAAACGGGAAAAAACAAAAGACCCAGAGTGGACCAAATTGAAGTGTAAAAAGAAATACTAAGAACTAAAAGGGATGTTACGAGAAGTATTGACTACGGAGGGAGGAAGTGATGGTAAGGAGGAGTCAGAAAAAGGGAACATGAATGTACCATCCCACTATCAAAAATTCACCATCTAGGACAGAAAAATCATAATGACACCACCAGTGATGGGAAAGAATAAACCAGGAATCTTACGATGGGTCCCAAAATGCAAAAAAGATAGACCTCACTGCGCCAGGTGAAAAGCCTTAGCCGGTCTATATCGCAATTGATTTAGAGCCTGAAGAAGAAGAACTACTAACACAACTTCTCAAGAAGTATAAAGATGTGTTTGCATGGTCCTACAGAGACCTCAAAGGAGTTGATCCATCGATATGCCAACATACAATTCCCAAAAAGAATGGAAAGCTGCATGTGTGTGTGAACCTCAATAAAGTAAATGCAGCCACCATAAGGGATAATTATCCCTTGCCGATCATAGAACATGTACTTGAGAGGGTGGCTGGGAAATGGGCTTATTCCTTTCTAGATGGGTTTTCAAGATATAACCAACTGGCAATTGCAATAGAGGATCAACACAAAGAGAGTTTTCCACAGAATGGGAAATATATGCGTATAGAGTTATGCCTTTTGGCTTAACCAATGCCCCAGCTACCTTTCGAAGGTTAATGACTCATGCGGTTAAAGAATACTTGAGAATATTATTAGAAATATATATGGATGATCTCTGTGTCCACTCTCTTTTACGAGAAGAACATATTAACCATTTACAAAAGGTATTTGAGAAATGCAGAACATATCGAATCTGGCTTAACCCGGAAAAGTGCATTTTTATGGTTAGGCAAGGCCGCATCTTAGGACATATTGTCTCAAGAAATGGCATAACCACTGACCTAGAAAAAATCAGAGTCATAGTAGACTTGCCCATGCCTACTAATGCCAAACAAGTACAATCCTTCATGGGACACTGCGGATATTATCGAAGATTCATATATATGTATGCAGTCATTGCACAACCTTTGTATCGCTTATTAGTCAGTTTTGACTGGACTGAGGAGTGCGAAACGTTATTCCAAAAGCTTAAGGAAAACATGGTATCAGCACCTGTACTTAAAGCACCAGATTGGGAACAGATATTCCATGTTCACATTGACGCATTTGTATATGCAATTGGGAGTATTCTGGCTCAACCTGGAGACGGAACAATGGATTTCCCAGTTTGTTATGCGAGCCGACAGTTAAATAGTGCAGAAAAGAACTACACAACCACTGAAAGAGAGGGGTTAAGAATGATTTATTATGTAAAGAGATTCCGGCATTATTTGCTTGCAAACAAATTTGTGTTTTTCACAGGTCATCAAGCTCTTTTGTATATGGTAAATAAACCATGCAATACTAGGAGAATTGTACGCTGGTTTATTATACTGCTAGAGTTTGATTTCACAGTGGTGGTCAAAAAGGGTAAAACTCATCTACGGGTGGATCATCTTTCAAGACTGCAAAACGGGGAAGCTCGTGAAGGAGTAGATGATGAAATACCTGATGCTTATCTTTTCAATATTGAAATGATACCCAAATGGTCTCAGAAAATTGTTAGCATTCTTTCCTTTGGAGGTACATTTGATAACAAGGAAGACAGATTCAAAAAACAAACAATTCGACAAACAAAAAACTTCCAGTTGATTGCAGGACGACTGTATCACCTCTAGGCTTGGACCAAATTCTACGATTATGTATAAATCTGGAGGAATTCGAGTGTTATCTTGAAGAAGCACACGTCCAGGATTGTGCATTTCATTGGTCAACAATAAAACCCACCAACGACTGAAACAATTAGGGGTTTATTGGCCAATTATGTATGCTGACACACATGCTTATGTTAACAATTGTACTATATGTAGTGCCAAACGACCAGTGGATCACCCGACATTGTTTTAGGTAAACATTGCACCTGCATGGAGTCAATATATCACTGATTTCTTAATAACAATGACATTTCCTGAAAACATAACAAAAGCAAAAAAAAGGGGTATAGAGCTGGAGGCTCGCGACTTTAATTTAATTGGGAATCAACTCTATAAGCGAGGAAAGGACAATCAACTTAGAATCCGTGCAAGTGAAAGTGAATACCTGCTGATTCTAGAACACGCACATGGAGGCATAAGTAGATGCCATTTTTCAGGCGATAAGACGACAAAAATTGTCTTAACCGCAGGAATATGGTGGCCTACATTGCATATGGATGTTGAGGAGTTTGTAAAGCGTTGTGACGCATGTCAGCGCACCAAGGTGCAGATAAAGAGAGATGAGATGCCACTACGGCCAATGATGGGAGCAAGGGCATTTGCAAAATGGGGCATTGATTTTGTGGGTCCTATTTCACCCCCTGCATATCGCACCCATACCCAATATATCATTGTGGCTACGGACTATCTCACAAAATGGGCGGAAGCCAAGGCAACACAAAAAGCAGACGCTAGAACCACTGCATAATTTTTGTATGAGAATGTCTTTTTACGATACGGATTACCAATAGAAATTGTCAGTGATCGAGGAACACATTTTCTTAATGAAGTCATTGAATATCTGCTATGGGAATTCATGGTCATACATAGAAAATCTGCTCCATATCATCCACAGGCAAATGGAAAAGCTGAGGCCACAAATAAAACACTGTGTACTATTCTAACTAAAATTGTATCAGAGTCAAGAACAGACTGGGATCAGCAGTTACACTCAACACTATGGGCATACAAGGTAGCTGACAAAAAATCAATAGGAACAACACCGTACAACATGGTGTTTGGTCTAAACGCTATATTACCCATATAGTTTTCAATTCCAACACTACGAGTCGCGAAACGCTTAGAATGGATAGGGCATGAGCTCTTTTCAAGAATAGATGATCTTGAAAAGCTAGATGAACTTCGATTGAGAGTTGTAGCTTCGATCTATGCTAAAAAGAGAAGACAAAAAGAGTTTTTTGACAAACATGTGCGCACGAAAGAGTTCAAAACAAGTGATTATGTACTTGTTTATACCTTGAAGCAACATGCCAAGAAACTTAAAAAGCGAGGGATGGGACCCTTTGTGATTAGTAACTTATCACAAAGTGGATCTGTCAAACTTGCTACATTAGCAGGAGAAGAAATGCCAAATTGGATTAGTGGGCGGCGATTAAAAAAGTATCATTTTCCACTAACACAGGATATGCTTCAACAAATCCATGAAGAAAAACAACGGATGAAAGAGAAACAGAGGGTACGAGAAGAGGCCCAAGCAGAAGCAAAAGAACACATTGCAAAAAGACGGCTTCTACGACAACAACAACAATGTGGATCACCGTTGCGAATAGATGCTGTTCGACTAACGAATTTTGATGAAGACACAATGGAGCCAATAATTGCAGTCAAAGTGGGTAGCAATCAAGTTGAATCGACTGCATTGCTTGATTCTAGAGATCGAGAAAATCTAATCTCTTATAAATTATACAAACATCTCAAGCCCAAAGGTCAACTACATCCTACTCCACAATTGCTGGAAAGTAGTACATCACGTTCGCTAACAACATTGGGCTGGACTATATTGCATGTACAAATACATCAATATATTTACGCACACAAGTTTTATGTGGTTGAGGATGAAAGCACACAACACCCTATGTTGTTGGGACAACCTTGGCAAAAAGAGTATAATGTGCAGATAGATTGGAGTGCAGAGGCAGTCAAAATTCAGTATGCACAAGAACAACAGGTGGTAGCCTTTGCTCGTTAACCTCGGAAGAATCAGATGGCAACAATGCAATCACTGGATAAAGAACCAAAAGGATGGGTGCCACTAAAGAACAACACGATACCCATGGTGACCAACAAGGGAACTGCCACCCATGTTCACTACAAGCATAAAACAACACAGACCATTGTGCAAAGATCAAGGTTAGCAACACACAAAAAAACAGTATGGGTGCGGAAGGATAGAGATGACATGGCAGACCTACCACAATACAACAATAGAAGTCAACAGAAGCACACAGTTCAACCCAAAACCAAGGGAACAAGAAAGATATGGATCCCAAAGAGAATGCTCAGTAACAACTTAAATGCGACTTGCATTTGGATCCCGAAACCAAAGCAACAGGAACTCCCTTCAGTACAAGCATAATCGGCTCGCAGACACACACTACATATGAAACCAGCAAACCAATCAATGTGGGTGCCAATCAGCACCACAACATTGACAACCGCGGACGTAGCAATAAACCTACAAAAACCTTCAAAACAAACCTACAAATGGAAAGCAATAGCGACAAAGACTATGGCCAATTCCGCCACGACAACTCTCTCCAAGGAGACGACCATGGCCATTTCGGCAGTAGTGACAAACCAAGCGACTTTTGCAAGAAAGACGATCAAACAGCGAGCTGTAGAGTTACAACTTTTACTTGCAAAGAAAATCTGCCAACCAAATCAACAACAAACAGGAAACCTCGACTGTGAATGCCAATAAGTATCTTGCTTATACCCTCCTCTTGCACAACATTGATTTTTCCATGCATTGACCGAGTATGCATCATATAGGGCCACATTACACGGCCGAGCATTAGCACAATTTTTAACCCATGCACGGCACATACACCGAGGCGATACCTTGTCGTCCGGGAGGACTCCGGCTAGGAGGGCGGGAGGCATAAATGCGAACCCAATGGTAAAAAGAGCAAAAAAAAAAGGGGCATGTTTTCGACTATTTTAGAGGGTTGTCGTTTAATTGCAATTTTTTTTGGACTAACCCAAGTACATATGCCCTTATACAACATGAATCTACAAGTATATGGGGCTAAACGCCAAATCAAGCCCCTAAGTGTGTGTATATAGGTAAAAATAACCATTTTTCGGGCAAAATCTTGGTAAAACGAAGAAATCCAGCCATAAAAATTGCATGTGAGTGTATATAGTGTTTTGCGGTGATGTTTTTGAGTTATTATGATTTTTGGGGATTTTTTTGGGTTTAATTTGCTATTTTCTTTTTAATTTTACTAATTATCGGTAGAAAAACTTCAAAAATACAAAAAGTAGGTGAAATATGATCGTAATGAAAAACAAAAAAATATGGGGATAATCAGTGACTAGAGGACAACCTATGGTACAATGGGGGTGCAATTATGTGAATGGAGCGGAAAACGTGTTTTGGCCAGATTTTGACCGAAACGTCAAATTTCTCGGAAACTGGGCAAATGGAGTCCAAATCAAGAGTTTTTTGAGCCTAAACTGCATCTCGCAAGAAGTTGGGAGCACATGTCAAATTTCATGGAAAGTGGTTCAGGGACTCCCATTATAAGATTTTTTCACTTCATGTAAAGCTCATTTCTACTATTGCCTTCTTGAGAGAGAGCTCTTGCCACCTAGAGCAAACTGGACTTCCAACGGCTTCTACGATGCGCATGACCACCCGACACGCTCCAAACATGAGAGGTAGGCTCACCACCTTGAGATTTTCGCGTATGTTTGATGTTTTGTTGCAAAAACTAGCGTAGGGTTCACACGGGAAGAGGGCAGTAGAGACCTACAGGTAGAAGTGGCCACCTAACGGCTAACCCAAAAGCAATGAAGCTTCATTGGCGGTTTACCCTAGCATAGAAGACCACTCTTGGATGCCCAAAGGCTGCGGAAAACCATTGGGAAAAACCCTAACTTCTAGAGCCCCGCAAGAGGCCACCAAATGGTAAATCGGTGGAAAGGCGCCCAAATGCTACCAAAACACATGGGTAGGAGCATCTCAACATGCTCGACAAGTCTATATAGCCCACATGGACATAAGGCAACCCGAAGCGTCACTAAGCTTCAAAAACGACATCAGGCACACAAAGCGTCAACTAGCTCTCACGGCCAAACCGCATGTCCATTTGCCACCAAACTTCACTAGCGGCTTTCTTAGACCATCAAAAACCAAGTCCTACGGTGGTAGACCACCACAAGTCATCGACGACATGTAAACGCAACCAAGGGCGCTTTCAGAGCGACAAATTGCCAAACAGAGCTCCGGTGAAGCCAATGTCAACAAAAACCATATGGCAAGGATCCCCAAGGGACCATGAAGCTATGGAGACTAACATCAAGAAATTTCATCGCCGAAAAGCACTCCAAGAGTGAGAAAACGGCTAAGAGGCTCTGAAAGCCAAATAGGGAGATTCTTTCTATCTATTTGACATTTTTGTTGAAATAGGGCTTAGAAGGGACTCAGGGGGGCTCAAGGCAGGTACCAATAGCACTTATCATATAACTATCATCAGGAGACATCCTACGTGTAGGATGTCTCAAGGCCATAACTGGGAGCCAAACTCAACATCTCATATCACACATAGTTTCTGAAAAGCGTGTACATGCTAGCCACCAAGTTTCATCACATTTGGACAAAAGTTGACCTCATGTGCATCAAAAAATGCCAAGTTAGAGCATAGAGGCAATAATGGGTCATAGACCTACCAAAACTAGTCCAAATCACATGAAACTTGCACAATACACTTATGAGAACATTGCCAAGCTAACTGTGGGTCAGATGTGAAAATTGAGGAAATAGACATCCTATGCGTAGGATGTCTAAATGACCAATTTGACCTCCAGCTGGTATTTTTAAATTCCAGATCTCTTTATAACACCTTTATAGGCTCATATATCAAGTTTCAAGCCATTCCCATCACATTTGGCCCCCAACACCTCCAAGATGCACTTTTTGAGCCTAAAAATACTACACATGCTCTTAACAATACCAATGCTTATCCAAATCAAAATCTAAGAGGAGGGCCATGTTCCACATGCTAAGGGCTACCCACAGAACCAACTTCAAGGTATTCTGATAAAATAGACATCCTATGCGTATGATGTCTCCAGTGTGATTTTGACCTTCTTTGCAAGAACTGACTTCATGGGAACCATTAAAATTTAACATGGTATAAGAAGCCTGTATATCAACTTTCAACCCATTTGAATATCATTTGCCACCTGTTGAGGACATCCTACCCAATTTGTGATCCAAAAGCCTGAATCTGCCCAGAATTGCACTTTTTGATGCCCAAACCCAATTTCAATTACATAGCCAAGTTGCACAGGTCAAGGGCCACCAGCCTACCAAGTTTCACAAAAAACAGACAAGTTAGACATCCTACGCGTAGGATGTCTAAATGATAATTTTTTAGCTAGAAGCTACTGTGGGCAATGCAGAGTTTCCCTAGTTTCTTTTAAGTTTTATTTTCAATTTTCAAGTCATTTGGGTAGTTAGAACTCAGTTTATCAGCTAATATGGAAAAAACGCTAACTTTGAACTACTGAGTGCAATAGGATCCATGGCAGACGCAAAATCACCTGCAAAGAAGAAGAGGATGACTATAATAGACTACTTGGAAGAAGTGGAGCCATTTGTGATCCCAAAAGGAACCCTGAAGCCCACCAACACATGGATTCAAGATGATCTTCTTGAGTCCAATGATCTGAGAATCTACCAAGGAGTATTAAAAGATCCTGAAAGAAATGCAGCAGAGCTACCCATGATACCACGAGAGCTCAATGAATTCGTTAGGAGCAAGATGGGGGATTACTTGGAAAAGCTAGACCTCCACAACTACTTTGAAGCTTTGCCAGTGGGGATTGATATCAAAAGAGTATGGGAATTTGTAACCACAATCAAGGAAGATGGAGTGGCCCGAGTCACTGATCTGCAAGGCAAGCCAGATACCATGATTGTCATCACAGAGAGGGTGGTGGCAGCCGCACTTGACATCTCAAACAAAGGAGATAGTGTGACGAAGAGGCGAGATGAAGTCAAGGTCTACTCGGAAAAGAAGAACAACTACACATTTGAAGATATTGCAAACCCAAAAGTGGCTATCATGAGCCAACTCTACAACCAATACTTCCACATGTGTACAAAGCAGCCACAGAAGTATAGGATGCCACCTGGAGCCATTGCCACCACTTTCACCTGGGCAATGCAGAAGGGCTAACCAAAAGAGATAAATTATGCCGCTTACATCCAAGACAACCTGGTGAAGATGGGGAACAGAAATCCCACCTATTGTACCTGGTGAGTTGATAACAAAAGTTGTCTATGGAGCATTGCATGCCAATGGAAACTGGCCTGAACCTCCTCAAAAAATGATTGGCTAAAGCTAAAGGAAGACAAGGAAGAAGAACCACCCAAGGCACCTAGGGTAGCCACAAGGATGAAGCGCCGGGTAGAGACCGTGCTAGAAGAGCTGCCAGAGTCAAAGAAAGGAAAGAAATAAAGTCTACATGTGCGGATCAAAGAAACCAAGTCACAGAAAGTGGCGTGGCTAGAAAGACTAATAGAAAGCTTCAAAGCCGAGAGAGCACTCAAAGGAGATTTGAGCGAGTTGTGGAAGCCATCCCTAGAAGCCATGTCGGGATCATCTTGAAGGGTTCACCGGGATAGGTTCGAAGACTATATAAAAAACTTTGAGATCTTAGATGCTACGGTGGAAAATATCCCGAATGTCCCTTTTACAGAAGAAGAAGTGGACGAAGTGAGACGGCAGCTGCTAGAAGAACATAAAGGCCAAGAAAGAGAAAGAAAAACCAAGGCGGACAGAGATTTCAAGAGGAAGCCACCAACTCCACCGTCAAGCCGAGAATCCAGCCCACCCCCATCACTACCTCCCCTTAGCCCTCCACTAACCCAACAAAAGGAGGAGCTGATTAGAACTAATGAACAAAAAGAGTCCAAGCAAGAGAAAAACAAAGAGGAAGAGCTGAAGGCAGAAGCTGAGCCAAAAGAGGAGAAGCCCAATCCAGAGGAAAGAAATTTCAGAATATTTCTTGATCTACTAGCTGCGGGGTACTCTCGAGAAGAGGCAGCTACTGTAGCCTTTGAGTTGGCAAGCATAAGGCCCAAGGAACATATATGCAGAGCCTTCGGTTAGTGGAATTGAAAGAGATGGCCCCACTGATACAGTGGACCTACAACCACCAACCAATGGTTGGGATGTGGTAATGCAAAAGCTAACCGGGTTCAAGAGCAAGATCAATGGCCACTGAGAGTGAAATTGATACTCTCAAAACAAATGAAGTTTATATCAAGGCTGAAGTGGACTCACTGCAAAAATAGGGCTAAGAGCATATAGAGAAACAAACAGAGTTGCAAGCCAGTTTGGACGTGGCATTACAAATTTGCTAGGAGATGGAACGACAGAATGAGGCAGCAGAACACAAACTTCAAAGAGCAGAGGAAGAATACAAGAAAATCAGCAAGTCATTGACAGATGCGGAGAGAGAGAGGGACAACCTGACTCTACAACTTGCTAAAGAGTCCAAAGAGGTGGAAACCTTGAGGAATGCAAAGGAAAAGGCCGAGATAGAACATGAGGCAATCCATGATGAGATAATAGAGCTAAAAGATTAGATTAAAGTAAAAGATCAAACCATACAAAGGCTAAGGGCATCTCCTAGAGCTGCTAGCTCGACTGGCACAACTTCAGAGATTGATTTGTATGAAGAACAAATGAAGGAACTCCAAAAGGAGCTGACATTAGAGAAAAGGCAAAGACTGATGCTGGCTGGGGGATCTCTTGTAATGCAAAACCTCTTGGAAGAAGAGAACCAAGCCATAAAAAATGAGCTAGAAGCCGTGAAGAAAAAGATGGACGAGGAATTTCAGATATGGCAAGCAAAAAACAAAGACATCGAGAGAAAGCTCGAGGAGGCGGAAAAAATCAATGCAGATCTGAACGACCTCCTAGTGAACATGGGAGATCAAGCGGAAGAGGCAAAGAAGGCATTTCAAAAGCAGATAGATGAGCTAAAAGGCCAACAACAAAATGAAGAGCAACGGTTTAGCACCGGGCCAAGAGAAATGGAAGGAATCGACATAGAGAATGTGTCAGATCCAGTGGACACCACCATGCAAGAGGACATCCTGGTGGGACCCTCACAAGAACCCCAGGATCTGACACAAGAAGAAGAAGAAAAGCTGCAGAAGGCCATAGAAGCGGCAGTAAGAGACACAACCAAAGAAGCATTGGAGTGGGAGCAGAGAGTGTTTAAATCAATGACCATTCAGAAGATAGATGCCAATGTCATTAGGCGTGAATGGCTATAGCCTTCTCTACCATATCCACTTCTAAAATATGAAGCTGCTACTATCAACAAACG
Organism: Adiantum capillus-veneris; assembly: GCF_014529385.1. Taxonomy (NCBI): domain Eukaryota; kingdom Viridiplantae; phylum Streptophyta; class Polypodiopsida; order Polypodiales; family Pteridaceae; genus Adiantum; species Adiantum capillus-veneris. The sequence continues at coordinate 153,053,146 of NC_140934.1, forward strand.
GATAATGGAAGAGCCAACAATGCCATTATACAAAGCAGATATCTCCAAACGTGAAAGAGTTAAGCTGATAGTGGATTCTCAACCCAGGTGGAGAAAGGCATGGCTCACAAAATATCCGCAATATCGAATTCATCTGGTAGAGGTGCCCAAAAGAATCAGAGACAACCTCAGTTTTTTCCCTCTACCAAGGACGAGGACATGAAAATCCCAAGAGCTATTGCAGAGAAGCCAACCTACTTGGCTCAATTACCCGAAGCTTCCAGGCTTGAAGACCGGCGAGAGAATGAGTGAGCAATACATGGTGAAAACCCTAACGGGCACCATCAAATTATTCACTAGCTCACCTGACCTATCTTGCATCATGTTGAGAAAAATATTTAAAACCCTTTGGCGGTCTTCGAAACCTTTAAACCTGGATAGGTGACAGACAATATCTTTTTCTTCCAACAGATGTGCCTACGATCTGTCTGCTTAGCCTTCCCACGAGGTGATACATGCACTATATCAGAGAATCATGTTTTTGCCTTCGTATCACCTCCAGGCCTTCGAAGAAACCTTCTACACCGGCTTCTTCACCATCAACACAGTTATATTTGGCCCGACGTTACTCGCCCAGCATGCACGATATGAGTCCCTTCTAAAGATGAGAGAAAGCCTCCACTAAAGAAGCAGCTCTACTACCATGTCGGGGACGACATGAACTAGGAGGGGGGGAGTGTTAGTAGCTGGATACACCCTACGGAGAATGATTGCTCGGTGGAATATTATTTTTTGTAATTATTCTTTAATTGAGAAAACCGACATTTCACCTTTGTAAATAGTGGGGCTTGCAGAAGCTTCCGGATTGTATCCCATTTTTGACATTTAGATTGAGTAGATGGTTAGATTGTAACATTAGGGTTTGAGATTGTAAGGTATTTATACCACTTTTGACCTTAATGAGAAAACCCATCATTTTTAAAAAAGTTTTGTCTGTGTGAGTGAGCGTACTGTGTACGAGAGAGAGTGAGAGTTTCATCTTGATGCTACGCGCGCACCGATGGTCAGAATCGAGTGTGGAGAAGTGCAGCATGTTGCCCCTGAAGAGAGCTACGTGCCAATACCTACATTGCGGGTGTACGGTCTGGTTTGGCGAACTCGACCCACGAGATTCATTTGGTGATTCGGTGAGCATACGTTATCCGTTCTCGCATTTCAGCATATCCACGCGTTCGCATCGAGTAGAGCTACACATTAGGCACTTTAGTTTTTGGAAACCACGACCTGCAAATTTCAACCAGACATCCTACGTGATTTTGCAGCAGGTGTTTAGGGTTGGGATTTTGGTTCATGGACCTTAGGGAGAGCGACCTATTTGTGTTAATAGGGTTTTCTTCAAGTTCTGTGGCGTTTAGAGAACGTTTGATGGGTATTTGGCTCTTGGAAGCGTTGTAGGAAATCTCCTCTTATGCACTCCTGAAGGCTGTAGCTTAGACATTGGGTAGAGACCTATGTAGGAAGTAGTCGAGAGTCTGTCAAGTGTAGGTTGACAACCTATGCTTGCTTCCACGCGCCTGCGGATCGAGCTTCGTCCTTAGCTGACAAATATTGTTAGGTGAGTTCTCGCTGTGCTGACGTCCGTCGCGGCGTATCCGCCAACAGTGATACTCCTCATATCTAAAAAGGTAATCATACATTGGTTTTTTACGTTGGAGAGGGGGAAGGGGAACACACCCAACACACAACACAATGCCTCACTATAGCCCACGGTATACACAGTACCCCAATCCACTAGAGTTCACCTTAAAAACTCGACACTACCCGCAAGCAAACCACCGATTGCACACAACCATACACACACATGCCTTGTAATGCACCAGGCACACCCGATCAGTCCGCTTTGCTCAAATGATAGCGTTCCACACGCACAAAGCCTCTCTCTATCTCTCTTTGCACGACAAACTTCGAGGAGGCACACATGCCAACATGCGCCCGGAAACACACACACACAAGACGAGAAGAGGAGGGGGAAGGGGGAATGATGCCAAGGAAACATCAATGAATAGTCTTCTTGCATAAACAATCATGTACAATCAACCTACACCCCTGCCGGCACAAACCTCGACAAAAAACAATGGCTCAAAAGCCTACACAGGCAAAAAACTCCAATGGCCAAAAGACTTATTGAAAAAAGCCCCAATGGCTTCCCCAAAAAAACCTAAGGGAAAAAGCCCTAAAAATATCACATTTACATTCTTTTATAGGGGGAACTAAACCCAAAAAAAGAAAAAAAATGTGACTTCTCTTGCTTGTGCAGTTCTCTTTGAGCTCCTTTTTAGCATTTTCCTTGCATCGCTACCACTCCGCATTGTCCACTTTTGGCAACCATTGCATGATGCACACTCCTTGGTCGTTTGTCCGCCCAACTCAGTTGCCCGGCTTGACACTTGTATTATCCGGCCTCTTTCTCTCTCTCTCTTCCCTTGCTTTACTGGCGGGCTATGTCCCTTGGATGGCTCACTCTCTTGTGCTCCGAACTGGCTCTCTCTCTTCCCACCGTGGGACTGTCCCTTTAAAGTGTCCCTTTCGGATGCCTTGGAACTTCCTCATGCTGTGTACTCTTCTCACACACCTGACTGCCACGGGACCCCTTCCCTATGCGAGCATTAGAGACATTGCTATTAGGGGGGGCACCCTTGCCTTCAAAAAGTGTTGGCTCCAACGGGTGCGGGATCGAGCCCTCACGGGGCGCTGATACGTCACTTCAGCACACCGCCCACCGGCGCCACCAACAACCATCGACTACATTAGCGTGCCACCGGCATCAACCAAAAACAGAGCGCTGCACACCCCAGCACGGCCAAGAGCAATTCCAAGAAAGCACACTAAGCGGGTCACCATCGTCAAGCAGCTTGAGAGCTCACTCTAGCTTTGACATTGGATAGAATGCCCACTTACGGCATATATACTATGAATTCTATGTACAACCACCCGCCTATGGGTCTATTGGCCACCATGTGGCAGCATCTGGGCTTCCAAGCCTCATGGGGGTGATCCAAGGCCACCAAACTCCCCAGTAACAACTTTCTCCAAAAGGTATATATAAATTTTTTTTTATCCTTCTTCGTGTGGCTCCCACATCCTGCTCCAATGTCGGATTTCCAAGCCGCAAAGCCCGGCTGAAATTTCATTATGTCAACTTGCAAACCCCCAGCTCTAGCCGCACTTCAAGACTCCCCGATACCCCGAACCGAGGTTGCAAAAAACATGAATATTCATCTGTAGCCAACTCTGGGCAAATGCACCCAATCTTTTCGACTGCTGTAACTTTCTGCTCCGGGCTCCGTTTGACAAGCAGTGAACTCCTGCTAACCCCATACACTGCATACTATGTTTTCAAACTCTATTAAAACCCAAAAAATTCCAAATGGAATGACTCTTCATGTGGTCAGGTGAGCACCAACCTAGCCCCGACACAACTTCAACTAGCCATAACTCGCCATCCGTAGCTTAGATCTGCAATATGGAAAGATGGGTAGGCTCCATAAATCAAGCACTACACATCTGTACAATGACATCTACTTGGTCCACCTACCCCCAGCTGTCTTGTCCGGTAAGAATCTATACGGCACCGCACCTTCAAACCTCAATATCTTGGGCTCTGTAGCTTGGTTTGATGAGCCATTTGGACTTTCTCCTTTAGCACTTCAAGCTCTACATTTTGGACCCAATGATTGCACCTCACACCTCCTTTACTTGCTCCCCAAATTAGCCCCTTTTGGAGACTTTCTTGGCCTATAAACCGCATCAGCCATACATTTCTGCTGCAACATGTCAGTCCATGATCTTCCTAGCTGCTCCAGCCTTTTGCCATGCTTCTGCTAGCCTACACATACCTGACCATGCCATCTTCTATGGTCGACACACTTTGACTGTACCATCATTGCCCACCCCCTAGTTGAACATTTATGCTCAACCAAAAAAGAGCTTTATTCCACTACAAACTGCAAAACCTGACACACTTTATGAGAAAACCAAAACCATATTTACACAGTTTTATCTACCTATTGCCAAACCTTCAAGTGGGTTGCCCCACCCCCTGCATCACATAGATTTTATCTGGATCAAATACCTGCCTTTGGTATCTTCCACCCATCTGTAACTGTTCACCATAGTGGCGTACCCCAGCACATAGACCATCATGTATATAGGCTACCCATAGCCTGCCTTCAGTACTCCATGCATACCTCAGCAAACAAACACCCACTCCATACCAAGCAACATCAAGCATATCATCAACCAAAAAACATGTACGTGACACCAAGATTGAACACATGTCTGACCCTCCCTCCCATCCAAATAAAGTGGAGGCCTCAACCATAGACCCCTGCACCTACTAAACCAACATTGTAGAGATCTATCTACCATCATACTCATTAACCATAGCTTACATACCTTCAATGGAAGCGAATCCACTGCTTGGTATTCTCCTTTCTCCACCATTGGACATGTTTGTTGCATCAAAATATCCACCATATTTAGCAACACATCCTCCTCTTTGGCCACACACTCAATTCCAGCATCATCGAGCCCTTCCTTGTCAACTTGCCTTCAAGGTCGATCATCACCTCTTGCTCTTCAGCTTCAATCACCTACTCTTCAAGAACCTCTTCTACCACTGCATCATGCTCCACCAAGGAAGGGAGAAACTCGTTCTCTTTTGCATCACCCACGTCTTCCTCCATAGGCGCAGCTGCTCTATCCCTTCTCGCAAAATTATGCACTTGTTGCACCACCATGGCACATTCCACCGCCACTTTCATCAACACAACCATTAGCATGGCCCCACACACCACCTTCACCTGCATTCTATCATTTGTAGGCTTGGACCGCTCCACTTGGTCTTCATCATGCACATCATCTTGGTCTCTTTCCTGCTCTACTAGCACATGGGCTACTACCATATCATCAAACACATAAGAAGGCAGCTTTACCTATACCATCTTAGGTTCGTCAGACTCCGTCTCCTCACCATAGGATGTGGACTTATCCGATCTATCCTCCTCAATTGTCTCCGAGAAAATTGATCTTGTATCTTCATCATCACCGGCATCATATACCGACTCTTTATTTGCATCTTCATCCACTTGCTGCTCCACAAATGCTTGACCATCACCATGGATTTTCTCACTTTTGCTATCAACTTCTGAACCCTCGGTACCTGCAATCTCATTGCATTCTGCTACCTTTTCATGCAAACTTTTCACAAGAAGTGGCTTTACCTCTTCAATCTACACTGGAACCTCAACATCTGCCTAATTTGGCATCTTTTTTTACCTCAATATGGAGCTTCTCCTCATTGACAAGCTCATCCACCCTCGGCTCATGCACATCGCAAACCGGAAACCTCCAAGGAACATAAAAAATAGTAGGCCTTACCTCAACAGGCTCTGCACTTCAAACAATTGAAACCGCCTTTGGTTGGACCAAAGAACACTTCGCTATTCCCGCAACAGGCATATAATCTGTCGGCTTCAACATGCCCAACTCCAGCTTCCGCTTTACCTTCCTGCTCTTTATCTTTGCCAAATAGACCATGTCTTCATAGGTATCCCCACCGTCTTCAACATTTTCTCTAATCCTCGGATACAAGCACTCTAGCAGCTTTGACAACTTCAAGTATTGATTGCTTTTGACCCCAGCAACAACCTCTAACTACTTCCAACAAGCTTCAAACTGCTCAAGGAAAATGGAGAAATCCTTACTTACATCCTGCCGTACCATCTTCAGCCTTCCACCAGCTTCCCCCACCGTAATCACCTCTCGAAACCGCTCCAGAAACTCGCTTTGCAATCTTTGCCATGATCCTTGATCACTGCTCTTTAAACCATCAAGCCACACCTTGGCTCGTCCTCAAATCAACAGCGGCACTGTCTGCAACTTTTCCGCATTTGTCAACATACGCATCGACAACAACCATAAGTCAAGATCTGCTTACCAATCCTTGTGATCTTCAAAGCCCTTAAATATGGGGCCAAAACCTAGCTCCACCATCTCTGGCAGCTTCAAACTCGACCATTCAACACCTCGACCATCAGCCAACCACTTTGTTGGCTAAAAAACACCGCTTCAAACCTCAAATCGGACCATCAGATAGCTCCTCAGTGGGGGCACCAGAAGATGGAGAGGGGGAAAGGGGAACACACCTAGTACACAACACAATGCCTCACTATAGCCCAAAGTATACACATCACCCCAATCCACTAGAGTTCACCTTCAAAACTTGACCCTACTCGCAAGCAACCATCGCCTGCACACAACCATACGCACACACTCCTTGCAATGCACCAGACACACCCAATCACTCCGCTCTGCTCAAATAACAGCCTTCCACACGCACACAGCCTCTCTCTATCTCTCTTTGCACGACAAACTTCGAGGGGGCACACACGCTGACACGCCCTCGGTAACACACACACACAAGCCGAGAAGAGGAGGGGGAAGAGGGAATGACACCAAGGAGACAACAACAAATGGTCTTTTTGCATATACAACTATGTACAATCAACCTGCACCCCTACCGACACAAACCTCGGCAAAAAACAACGGCTCAAAACCATACACAGGCAAAAAACTCCAATGGCCAAAAGACTTATATGACAAAAGCCCCAATGGCTTCTCCAAAAAAACTCAAGGGAAAGAGCACTAAAAATATCACGTTTACATTCTTTTATAGGGGGAACTAAACCCAAAAAAACAAAAAAAATGTGACTTCTCTTGCTCGTGCAGTTCTCTTTAAAGCTCCTTTTAGCATTTTCCTTGCATTGCTACCACTTGGCATTCTCCACTTTTGGCAACCACTGCATGATGCACACCCTTTGGTCATTTGTCCGCCCAACTTGGCTGGCCGGCTTGACCCTTGCATTATCTGGCCTCTCTCTCTCTCTCTCTCTCTCTCTCTCTCTCTCTCTCTCTCTCTCTCTCTCTCTCTCTCTCTCTCTCTCTCTCTCTCTCTCTCTCTCTCCCCCCTTGCTTTACTGGCACGCTATGTCCCTTTGATGGCCCACTCTCTTGTGCTCCGAGCTGGCTCTCTCTCTCCCCACCATGGGATGTCCCTTTAAAGTGGCCCTTTAGGGCGCCTTGGAACTTCCTCAGACTGTGTACTCTTCTCACACACCTGACTACCGCGGGACCCCTCCCATATGCAAGCATTAGCAACATCACTATTGGGGGGCACCCTTGTCTTCAAAAAGTGTCGGCCCAACGGGCGTGGGATCTATCCCTCATGGGATCACATGTCCCTTCAGCACACTGCCTGCTGCTGCAGGTGCCACCGACAACCACCGACTGCACTAGCGTGCCATGGGAGTCAATCGAAAACAAAGTGCCTCGCCTCCCTGTAGGGCTGCAAGCACTGCCAAGACAGCGCCCTGAGTGGGTCGCCATCGTCAAGCAGCTTGAGAGCTCACTCTCGCTTCGACATTGGATAGGATGCCCACTTACGACATATATACTATGAATTCTATGTACAGGCACATGCCTATGGGTGGCTGCCACATGGCAGCGTCTGGGCTTCCAAGCCTCATGGGGGTGATCCAAGGCCACCAAACTCCCCAAAAAAAACTTTCTTCAAAAAGTATATATAAAACTCTTTTTTATCCTTCTTCCCCTGGCTCCCACATCCTGCTCCAATGTCGGATTTCCAAGCCGCAAAGCCCTTCCAAAATTTCATTTTGTTGACTTGCAAACCCCAATCTCTAGCCACACTTCAAGACTCCCTGAGACCCCCAAATCGAGGCCGCAAAAACATGAATATTAATGTGTAGCCAACTTCGGGAAAATGCACCCGATCTTTCTGACTGTTGTAACTTTCTACTCCGGGGTTCGTTTGATGAGCAGTCAACTCCTACTAGCTCCATATACTTCATAGCACTGCACCTTTAAACCTCAATATTTTGGGCTCCATAGCTCGGTTTGATGATCTATCTGGACCTCCTTCTTTAGCACTTCAAGCTCTACATTCCTGGACACAATGAATGCACCTCGTACCTCCTTCACCTACTCCACAAATTAGCCCCTTTTGGAGCCTTTCTTGGTCTATAAATTGCATCAGCCATACATTTCCATTGCTACCTGGAGTCCATGATTTTCCTAGCTGCTCCAGCCTTTTGCCATTCTTCTTCTAGCCTGCACATACCTGCCCATGCCATGTTCTATGGTTGACACACTTTGGTTATACCAATGTTTTGTTTTTTTAACACTTTGCTTTTAGTAGATTTTAAAGTAGTATGGGTATTGTGATAGACATGTCCATTAACTTATGATCAACTGGGAGTATGACTTTGTTCTGCATAGCATTCCTTATACTTGTTGAGTATTTGTATAAAGGCATAAGAGAGGAGAACTATTCTAAATTGAAAAAATTTGCATGGTCTGAAACACTGTCCACATGGTCCGGAACACTATATAATGAATCCGCATGGTCCAGAACACTGTAATGAATCTCTCATCTACATGGCAATAGATACTGACTGGGGATACATAACTGATACAAAAACACGCAAATAGCAGGACGAACTAGATCTTGATTTTCCAAATAAAACATTCAGTAAGGTAAAGAACACTTTGGTCGAAAAACAAAAATGAAGTTATGCAAAAATGATTGCATGGTGTAACAATTACTAGGATATATGTTTTTAACTCCAGGAACATGCGTATGATATACCAGGTTTTGGTTTTTTTTGGTATAATACAAAGTCTGAGAGATAGTACGAATTATTTTGAGAAGAACTTGGCAATTGAGTATATACATAATGTGTCTTACTTAAAGGTACTTTTTGAACACTTTTTGACTGTATGTCACATAATGGTGAACATTCGCTCATGAAATAGCATCTTGTATGGTCTTTTTGGCAGCCTTACATCGGAAATCATTCGGCACGGTCTCAACACAAAGCATACGGATGACGACCCCCCAGCTTTAGGTAGACTTTTGGTTACTGAGAGGATGTCAAACTAAAATTTGGCATAAGTTCTTTTTAGGTTTTTCTAGACACTATAATAAATAGGTTTGTAAACAAAGTTACTTTTGAGAATTTATCTTGAAACAACGGAAAAGATTTGCTTTACGTTTTTGAAGATTGAACTAAGAACTTGTAAAGTAAGGTATTGTGGAAATGGTATGCTGACTAGTATGCACATTGAAGAAGAGGTTTCCAAGTTTTTTTGAATATTTAAAAGAAAATCCTCATATGAGGCTCCTCAGAGAGGAGGATATGTTTAATTAAAAAAACGAACCTAATTACAAACAAAACTCTGCCAAAATTTTGGCAACCTTAGGAAAAGTTTGGACTCAAAAATGGGCCTTGTAAGAATTGTTGATGTGGCATAGCTTTCAAAAAGTGGGGATCGATAAAATTTTTGCAAATAAAATCCAAACTTGTCGGAGGTTGGATATTTAGAATCTACTCTTCAAATGCTATCTGTTGATATATAGCATGCATGTATCGGACATTGCCTTCATGTAGATCTAGAAAAAGGTGATTTTAGATTACCGTAACGGTAACAAAACCTGGCTGATTAAAAAAAAATGGCATAACTTTCATAGAAGTCATCCAAACTTTTTGGACCTTGGCTCTTTAGAATCCATTTTGGTTTAGAACTTTCCAATGATAGGTCATATCCTAGGGTTCTAAGCAATATTTAGAGGGGTCTACCGGGTTGCTTTCTTTTGTACAACTTTGATGATGTGGCACTCTTAAAAGGCCCAAAAATGAGTTCAAAATTTTCCTAATGAATAGAAAAGATAGAAATAATTCTTTTTACTTAAAGGTAAAGTCTTGCATAAACCGTATCCATAAATTGAGATAAGTACTATAACAAATTTTGTTGAGTAATTTTGGGTTTGTCATTTTAATCCTCATGTGAGGCTCCTAAAGTAGGAGGACCTGTTTACTTTTTGAAAAATGGGTCTACTTACAAACAATACTAACTTTGGAAAATGAGCCTTTGGAACCATGATAGGCCGTAAATTTCAAGGCACATGAGATATTGTAAAAATTACCATAGGAGCTGCAATAGAAGAATCAAGTACATCCTATCTCATGCGGCTCAAATGCAAAAGCTTTACCATGCTTTGAAAGCATTTCTTTAAAACACTTTGTCTCCGCCTATGTTAGAAAGTCTTCACAACCAATATGCAACTCTTGCAAAGACTCCTTTGTCAAGGTGTGCTCAATCTTTTTTAAATTCTTCAAACTTGGTTGCAAAGAAGCCTGCTCAATTTTCCCCCAGTTGTTGGGTGGTAAGGGTGAAGCTACTGGTTTTATCTTCTTTTCTACACTCTTGTATTAGTTTCAACATGGATTTCTGGGCCAATTGTCTGCTTGAAACATTGGTTTTCTTTAAAGGCTTCTATGACTTGATACATTTCCACAGACCATGGAAGCTCTAGGAGTGTCATTGAGTACATTTCTTTCGAAGCAAGAACAATAACCATGTTCTTGCTCCCCACACTTAAAGCATTTATGATCTTTATGAAAGGTCTCCAATTCTTTAGGAGAGACCTTATTTTTACCTTTGTAAGATCCTTTCTCCTTGTCCTTGTTGTTGTTGGTGTTTGTGTTGCCTTGGGAAGAGTTTTGAGCATTGCTCTTCCCTTTAGATTCATTTTAATCCTTGTTTTCCATGGGTTTGAAATTTCTTCTCGCCCCTTGTTGGAAATCGATCCTTGAAGCAACCATAGTCAAGTGGATGACTTTGGTGGTAGTGCTAGGCTATTGTGAGTTGACATACTCGGCCATTTTGTTCGATGAAGTCTATCCTTTAAAAGACTATAGCTTTGAGATGTAAATACCAAAACTTTTTTACATATTTGTGGATAGACTCGTTGAAGAGTAGCTTCAAACTCCACCATTTGGTAAGCACTTTTTCCTTTGCATCGCTTGCAAGGAATTGCTTCATGATGGAAACTCGTAGAGTTTTCCATGTCTTTGGGGCCTCGTCATTGCCATGTAGGCTAGCCCACCATTGACGAGTAGATTTCAGGGAGCCTATAGCTACATAGCATAACTTGGAGGACTCCGTGAAGCCCTCGTCTCCAAAGGTCTCAACAAATTGTTGGATGAAGGCCAATACTTTGTTGGTGGCACCAAAGGTGCCATCATAGGTGAAAAAAGAGATACTCTTTCCTCCCCCTCTTAATTTCTTAAGCTTTTGGGACCTTTGCCATAAAGGGTAAGTTTTGCAATGTCCTCTCCTCTTGTATTCTCTAGAAGAATAAGTATTGCTTTCATCTAATGAGGAGGAAGGTGAAGAGGGTGACCTCTTTCTTGCCTTTTTCTTCCTTTGTTTCCTCTCTTCCATTTCAAAATGACGAGGAGAAGGACTATGGGTTGACCGTTTCATCTTGGGAGGAGTTGACGATAGTCTAGACCGCCGTCTTCATGAAGACACATCTTTAGAGGAACTTAGGGATTCATTTCTTTCTCGTTCTTTGGATTCCTCCTCTCTTATGGGAGAGAGTCTTCTTTTGAGAGTCTCATCAAGGGACCTCCTAAACTCTCTCTCCTCTTGGGAAGGAAGGGAAATCCCATAAGCACGAAGCTGTCGGGTAACTTTGGCTTGTAAAGTAGGGTTGCCATAGCTTAATGCAACCTAGTAAAAAGATAATTGATAAACATGGGGGCATTATCATTAGCACCTTCATGTGCAAAATCAAAGTTAACCAATGTTTATTCTACTCTCTTGGTTATTGTTGTCCATGCTAATTATACTTATGTGTTTACTTAGTGTATCCTTTGGCAATTCAAAACCTTAGTTGCTACGCCCCTAGCCTTTGAAAATAAGCACTTAAGTATCTACACCTACGGCTCAAATTGGTTAATTGTAGAGAGTAATGGAGTGAGTCTAAGATAACAAAATTGCCAAGGGATAGCTCCTTTTGGATTTGTTACGGCTCAATAATGGTAGAGCCATAGGCAAGTCTAAAAAGACCCCATTATTAAGACCAAAGCTCTCGAGGTGTGCACCATATCCCACATAGTGGGTTCAAGAAAATTGATAAGAGATCCCAGTCCCACTTACTCTAATATAATTAACAAAATCAACCATTAATAGGTTACTTAAGGACCTCGGCTACATCTTTAAGGTCTCTTGAGATTCATACGACATTAAAACTCTTCTTCTTCTTAAGCAAGAAAAGAAAAACCAAATGCTCTGATACCAATGTAATGGGAATGGCTTATGAACTTTGAGAATATCAGAATTAAGAGGATTAAGGTGAGCATCTTTGTGAGATCACTTTGAGAACATAGAGGGTGAACTTAATTGATGGTAGCAACATAAACATAGTACTTAATTAACTTGGCATGAATAGTACTTTTGCAAGAGAGAGAGTATTAATGAACATGACAATAGTTGAGGACCGGATTTACGTGGAGCCGATCCCCCCTTCAAAAGGCGTTTGTATTATAGATTCTCCCATCAAGAGAGACTTTATTACAATACAATCTTTGTGTTCCTTGTGACCTTGGTGATGCTATGAAGATGGAAAGCTTCATGCATCACGAGCTTAACATAAACTTTGCAAAAAGCATTAACTATCCCAAGCCTCAGTCCCAAGGCCTCAAACACCTTCAAAGGTAGAGAGAGCTAGCGGGGAATGAGGGTAGGGAAGAGGAAGAAGAAACACTCCATAGGAGAAAGAAATAGTTCCTCACTTATCATCACTCTTCTTGCTTATCATAACATAATAGAATAATAATGAAGATGACAAGCTTAAGATTTGAAACATGGCTCTTGGTTGGATTTGCATTCCATAGCCAAGAGTGTTGGCGTAGGCTCTGCACTTCTCAACAAGCTATGAGAAGGAATGGAGCTGCACTCCACACAATGAGACAATGTGTGTGTGTGTGGAAAATTATACACCCTCTCATGCTTGGTCCACACCTCTCTCTCTTTCTCTCTCATATTAGTTTATTATTTTATTTGGACATGTCCTCTTTTTCCTCTTTGAGAGAAATAACTTAATTATTTATTTTTATGTATCTAAATTCTCATTGGACCCCTTTAAAACCTATCCACAAGCACATCATAAGGGCCACATGTGGAGGATCATTTGAACATGTGTCTTTTATGCTTATTAAGTCATTTGGTTCAATTGAATACTTCAAGGATTTAGTCAATCAAGCAAGCATGTGTCTTTTATGCTTCTTAAGTCCTTTGTTTTGAATTGAATACTTCAAACCTTAGTCAATCAAGCATGGAAATGTTCATGTCTCTTGAGAATTTATTTTTGAATTTAACATTTTAAAAACCTTAGTTATTTAAGCATAAAAATCACCTCAATCTTTGGACAAGGTTCCCACAACCACTTAAAGCATCTTAGCACCTCATGCTTGGGTAGGATTCCCACCTCGAGGTTAGGCCTAGCTTGCGTAAGGTCAAATAACTTTTTAACACTAACTATTGGAGGTCTTTAATGAAGCTAACCCTAAGGTATTTTAGGCCCCATTAGATGCACATTGCTCTTTGATAGAATACCTCCGTTTGGACTCCTTTTGAGATGTAACCATCTCTCCTCTTGGTCCCTTGCTGAGGTAAATCTAGAAGAACTTATTGCACATTGATCTTTGGTAGACCATTGAGATGCAACCATTTCTCCTTTTGGTCCCCTGTTGAGATAGGTCTAGAAGTACATATATATATCCTAACTCTTGTTCCCCTTTTATCTTCCCATATTAAGTGATCAGTTTAATATGAAAAAATCATTTGGTGAAGTTATATATTATAACATTACCTTTCTCTTGAAATCATAATTGTCCTCAACTATAAGGTAGAAAAGATAAAGCCTAGTCAATAGTCCATGTTTCTTAGCGAGTAGAGGATCTCTTTTTACCCTACGACATCATTTAAAAATGGATGACTAATCCATTTGGTGCTCGAGAGACTTAGCCACCGCAAGCATGATTGCTCTTTAGTCCATATCATACTTCCAAAGTAGAGTGACAAGTTGTACTTGGTGTTTGGGAGACGTTGTCACCACAAACATGATCCTAAGCATACATACTTCTTCAATTTTGTGCACAATAAAAGAAAGATAATGAGTCTTATAAGACAAAAACGTTGTTTATTTAAAATGCATTTTCATTTTCTTACTCTAGTTTAGCATTGTAAGCATTGACAAGGTTCATATTATCCTTAAGCTAGGTTCCTTGCATCCATCTAGCATCTTTAAAAGGATAATTATTAAACTTAACAATATATCCTTGGATAATCTTACCGTTTCTTAGTACATTGTCTTTGTGTGTCGAAGAATCGATTCAGGTTGCAACACCTCTTCTCGATCTTCGATCTCTAGCGGGTCCTCCATTATTGGTTCTTTTTGTGGCTCTCCTTTGTAAGGCTTGAGTAGGCTCACATTGTTAAAACTGTGAATGAGCCAATGGTTGGGCAACTTTAACTAATAAGCCATCTCATTGATTGACTTAAGAGTTTTAAAAGAAAGGACCATAGTATCTTTTTGCTAGTTTAGCATAATACTCAAGTGGCTCGTAGGATTCTTGCCTGTAGTAAGCCTTAGATGAGCCTTGAGAAACTTTAGTAAGACCCAATCATTTTTCTTAAAGGCTAAGGCTCTTCTGTGCTTATTAGTAGCATCCCTTTTTGCCTTTGCTGTGAGATAGATATAACCTTTTTAATCTTTGGAAAATATTCTTGTGAGTCTTGGCTATATTTATCGGCAGCAAAGATCTTCCCATATACTTTAAGTAGTAAGGGACTTTTGGATCTTCCCTCTTTAACTTCAAAAGGTGCTTTCTCCATAGAAGTATGTACAATGCCATTGTACGCATACTCTATAAAAGGTAGGTACTTCTCTCATTGAGAACGTTGATCTACTTCCATGACATAGGCTTTTAGTAGATTCAAGAATCATTAGATTAAGTATTTCACTTTGGTAATCAGTTTGTGGATGATGGCCGAAAGAGAAATTTAATCTACTTTCAAGATTTTCAAAGAGACCCTTCTAGAAATTACTCGTCATTCTAGGTTCTTTGTCCTACACTATGGATGTTGGCAAGCCACGATACTCAAAAATTTGAGATCTAGAGAGGGTTATCATTTGATTTGCCTTAATAGTCTTTTTGACAGGCATAGAGTGTGTTCTCTTGCTAAGCTTGGCGACTGAAACAATCAAATTTGCTTCCCTTGATCAAATTTCAATTTTTGGTACACCTTGCATTTTGAAACATACTCTTGTATGTTTACTTTTCATGGTAGACCAACATAAATACGTTTCTACTCCTCAAAGAGTAGATTATAGAATCCCTCTTTGCCCCGCATAAGGAGAATCATTGGATTCATACATGAATTTCTTATTGTATGGGTGAGTAACACATAGCCTATTGCCCGTTGGAAGATAACCATCCTTCAAGGTGAATGGTTCTTTTTTCTTCCCTAATGCAAATTCTATAATTACCTACTTAAAGTCTCGGTCAATAGCATACTCATCTATCATAAGAGATAGATCATTGTGAGTTGCTATAGATACCACATTTACCCTTGGCCGTTGTGAAAGTGCACTGACCACTTGCTTGTGCTTGCCAACAATGTGAGCTATATGAAATTTAAATTGCGAAAGAAAATTTGGCCACCTCATTTTTTTTTCGGAGAGCTTGGTTTGCATCATGAAGTTTTTGAGGCTTTGTGATCCATTTGTAGGATGAATGGAGCCCCCAAGAGATAGTGCTTCTATGTGTCTAGACATGTAGACAGCTAAAAGCTCTTTTTTGTATATGCCCAAGACGCATTCATCGGCATTGAGCCTTTGGCTCTCATATGCTATGTCATGCCCTTCTTGAAGCAAGACTGTTCCAAGGAAATCCCCACAAGCATCACATTGGACCTCAAATGGCTTTGAGAGATCCAGAAGCATGAGGAATGGTTGAGAGAAAAGCTTCTCTTTGAGCTTGTCAAAAGCATTTTGTTCTTCAGCAGTCCATGAGTACTTAACATTCTTCTTTGTTAAGTCATGCAATGGTCCTGCTATTTGAGAGAATTTTGCTATGAAGCATCTACAATATGCCCACATACCAATAAAGCTTCTTAGCTCATGTAGATTCCTTGGATTAGGCCATACTTTTATTACCTCCAATTTTGATGGATCCATACAGATACCATATTGAGGGATAATGTGACCTAAATATTGAATCTCTTGTAGGAAAAATTCACCTTTTCTTTTGATTAATGAAAAGCTTATTGTCTTTCACAACTTGAAAGATTACTAGGAGGTGTCACTTGTACTCCTCAAGAGAATTTGAGTGGCCTAAAGATTTTTGTCCATCGTGAGTTTGAATGCGGTTAGAGAATTTGTCAGGCCAAAACTTGTAACTTATGAAGTAGATCTTCTACCCGCGGTACGAGAAATCAAAAAGTGATTCTATTTAGTACTATAGTTGATACACATGTGATATGTGTCATCTTTCTTTTGCACTAAAAGTACTGGTGAACAGAATGGAGAGGAGCTAGGCCTCACCCTCCTTTTTTCCACCAATTCATGCAATTGCCTCATGATCTCCTCTTGTTGAGCTTGGAAAACTCTATAAGGAGGTTTATTAGTAGGCGGTGAGCTTCCTAGTAGAAGCTCTATTGCATGGTCATCATCCCCTCATTTTGGAGGTATCTCACTAGGGATGTCATCAATGAAAACATCTTGGAATCCATTTAGGAAATTAGACAACTCTAAATCCTTTTGATTCCCTTTGCTACTTGTGAAAACATTAGAATCATTTACAGATTCTCTAACAAAAATCATATACACAAAGATAGAGCTTTTCATTGACTTACCAAAAGCAAGCATATTTACCAGGGATATGGCATTCCTCAACTCATTAGTATCTATGTACATGCTCTTTCCCCTGTAGATCAAATAGATTCTCCTTTCAGGTAACTTCATGTTGGCAACCATGCGGTTGAACCATGGTGCCCCTAGGATAACATCCTCATGTTGGAGAGGTAAAAAGAAATCTTCTTTGTTGACGTAGCTTTGGACATGAAGCCTCAACTTCCCAATCAAGGGAGAAACGGAGGGTTGCTATCCCTTGTATAAGCCTTTGCAATGAGTATCATCTTTGGAGCTTCAACCATGGAAGCTCTAGGAGTGTCATTGAGTACATTTCTTTTGGGTCAAGAACGATAACCATGTTCTAACTCCCCACACTTACATGGGGGCACCATCATTAGCACCTTCATGTGCAAAATTGAAGTTATCAATGTTCATTCTACTCTCTTGGTTATTGTCAGTCATGCTAATTATACTTATGTGTTTACTAGTGTATCCTTTGGCAATTCAAAACCTTACTTGCTACTCTTCTAGCCTTTGAAAATAAGCACTTAAGTATCTACATCCACGGCTCGAATTGGTTAATTATAGAGAGTAGTGGAGTGATTCTAACATAGCAGAATTATCGAGGGATAGCTCCTTTCGGACTTCTTATGTCTCAATAATGGTAAAGCCATAGGCAAGTCTAAACATACCCCATTATTAAGACCAAGGCTCCCGAGGTGTGCACCATATTCCACATAGTGGGCTCAACGAAATCGATAAGAGATCCCAGTCACACTTACCCTAATATAATTAACAAAATCAGAAATTGATAGGCTACTTAAGGACCTCTCTTCTTAAGCAAGAAAAGAGAAACCAAATGCTCTGATACCAATGTAATGGGAATGGCCATGAACTTTGAGAATATCGGAATTAAGAGGATTAAGGTGAGAATTTTTGTGAGATCACTTTGAGAACATAGAGGGTGAACTTAATTGATGGTAGCAACATAAACATAGTACTTAATTAACTTGGTATGAATAGTACTTTTGCAAGAGAGAGTATTAGAGGATAGTTGAGGACTGGATTTACCTGGAGCCGGTCCCCCCTTCAAAAGGCGTTTGTATTATAGATTCTCCCATCAAGAGAGGCTTTTTACAATACAATCTTTGTGTCCCTTGTGACCTTGGTGATGCTATGAAGATGGAAAGCTTCATGCATCACGAGCTTAACATAAACTTTACAAAAAACATTAACTATCCCAAGCCTCAGTCCCAAGTCCGCAAACACCTTCGAAGGTGGAGAGAGCTAGCGGGGAATGAGGGTGGGGAAGAGGAAGAAGAAACATTCCATAGGAGAAAGAAATAGTTCGTCAGGTATCAATACTCTTCTTGCTTAGCATAGAAAATAGCATAGTATTAAAGATGAAGAAGATGGCAAGCTTAAGCATTAAAGCATGGCTCTTGTTTGGATTTTTACTCCATAGCCAAGAGTGTTGGTGTAGGCTTCCACTTCTCAACAAGCTTGGAGAAGGAGATAGAGCTCTTGCACTTTGCACTCCACACAATGAGTGTGTGTGTGTGTGTGTGTGTGTGTGTATGTGTATGGGAGAGTATACCCCCCTCTCATGCTTGGTCCACCTCTCTCTCTCTCTCTGTGTCTCTCTCTCCTATATTATTTTTTTGTTCCTTTTGGACATGTATCCTCTTTTTTCTTTTTGAGAGGAATAACTTAATTATTTATTTTTATGTATCTAAATTCTCATTGGACCCCTTTAAAACCTATCCAATAGCATTCAAGCACATCATGAGGGCCACATGTGGAGGATCATTTGCACATGTTTCTTTTATGCTTATTAAGTCATTTGGTTGAATTGAATACTTTAAGGACTTAGTCAATCAAGCAAGTATGTGTCTTTTATTCTTCTTAAGTCATTTGTTTTGAATTGAATACTTCATGCCTTAGTCAATCAAGCATGGAAACATTCATGCCTCTTGAGAATTTATCTTCGAATTTAACATTTCAAAAACCTTAGTCATTTAAACATAAAAATCACCTCAAGATTTGGGCAAGGTTCCCACAAACACTTTAAGCATCTTAGCACCTCATGCTTGAGTAGGATTCCAACCTCGAGGTTAGCCCTAGCTTGTGTAAGGTCAAAGGACTTTTTAACACTAACTTTTGGAGGTCTTTAATGAAGCTAACCCTAAGGTCTTTTAGGCTCCATTAGATACACGTTGGTCTTTGATAGAATACCTCTGTTTGGACCCCTTTTGAGATGTAACCATCTCTCCTCTTGGTCCTTTTCTGAGGTAAATCTAGAAGCACTTATTGCACATTGCTCTTTGGTAGACCATTTCATTTCGGACCCCTATTGAGATGCAACCATTTCTTCTTTTGGTCCTCTGTTGAGATAGGTCTAGAAGCACATATATATATTCTAACTCTTGTTCCCCTTTTATCTTCCCATATTAAGTGAAAACTTTAATATTGAGAAAATCGTTTGGTAAAGTTAGATATTATATTCACACTAGCTCTTCTCCTTGAAGAATCTCTATCTCATGTGACCAATTTCTCAATTAAGAGGAAGAGAGGTGAGGATTTCAAGAAAGACATCTGAATATTCGCGAATCCAAGAGGGTCTTGTATTCCTTGATTTTGGATCAACCTTATTTAGCTGGACCACTCGTCCCAAGTGAAAGTTGATCTTTGAGTGAGTTGTTGCAGTGGTAGAACAAGTTGTGATCGTAGATGTATGAATCTACTTAAGTACCTCACCTTCTGTAGAAAAGAGACCAGTTGACGTGCGGTCGTTGGTGAAGGTAGGGCTATGAGTGCGGACACCTTACTTGGGTCGGCGTTGATACCTTTTGCTGAAATTTCATGGCCTAGTAGAATGACTTTACTCTCCCCAATGTGACTAATCCATTTGGTGCTCGGGAGACTTAGCTGCCGCAAGCATGTCTGCTCTTTAGTCCATATCATACTTCCAAAGTAGAGTGACAAGTTCTAATTGGTGTTTGGGAGACGTTGTCAGCACAAACATGATCCTAAACATGCATACTTCCTAAATTTTGTGCACAATAAAAGAAAGATAATGAGTCTTATAAGACAAGAATGTTGTTCATTTAAAATAAATTTTCATTTGCTTACTCTAGTTTAGCATTGTAAGCATTGACAAGGTTCATATTATCCTTAAGCTAGGTTCCTTGCATCCACCTAGCATCTTTAAAAGGATAATTCTTAAACTTAACAAGATATTGTTGGATAATCTTACCGTTTCTTAGTACCTTGTATTCGTTTGTCGAAGAATCAATTTGGATTGCAATACCTCTTCTTGATCTTCGATCTCTAGCAGATCCTCCATTATTGGTTCTTTTTGTGGCTCTCCTTTGTAAGGCTTGAGTAGGGTCACATGGTAAACATTGGAAATAAGCCAATGGTTGGGCAACTTTTTCTTAAGAATTTTAAAAGAAAGGATCATAGTATCTTTTTGTTAGTTTAGCATAATACTCTTGGTGGCTCAGAGGATTCTTGCCCGTAGTAAGCCTTAGATGAGCCTTGAGAAACTTTAGCAAGGCCCAATCATTTTCTTAAAGGCTAAGGCTCTTCTGTTATTATTAGAAACAACCCTTTTTGCCTTTGCTGTGAGATGGATATAACCTTTTTAATCTTTGGAAAAGATTCTTGTGAGTCTCGGCTATATTCATCAGCAGCGAAGATCTTCCCATATACTTTAAGTAGTAAGGGACTTTTGGATCTTCCCTCTTTAACTTTAAAAAGAGCTTTCTTCATAGAAGTATGTACAATGTCATTGTACCCATACTCTATAAGAGGTAGGTACTTCTCTCATTGAGAACGTTGATCTACTTCCATGACATAGGCTTTTAGTAGATTCAAGAATCATTAGATTAGTTATTTCACTTTGGTTATCCGTTTGTGGATGATAGGCCGAAAGAGAAGTCTAATCTACTTCCTAGATTTTCAAAGAGACCCTTCTAAAAATTACTCGTCATTCTAGGATCTTTCTCCGACACTATGGATGTTGGCAAGCCATGATACTTGAAAATTTGAGATCTAGAGAGGGTTACCTTTTGATGTGCCTTAATAGTATTTTTGACAGGCATAAAGTGTGTTTTCTTGCTAAGCTTGATGAATTGTTTGCCACTCTCATAGTCCAACCATGTTCTGTGTCCATTGGCCATTTACATTTGTTGTAAAGAATTTTTGACATTATAGATATGTTAGAACCATGGTCAATTAAGGCAACAAATGGTTATTCAAGATCACCTACCTTGACCAATGTCTTTGTAGTAGCCCATGCCTAGTGGCTTTTAGATTAGGTGCTCCTAGGAATGCCTCAAGATTCTTCCCCATCATCAGCAAATTTCACACGTCTTACCTTCCAAGAAGATTGGTAGCATCCTATCATAGCTTCATCACCTTCTTTAGCTTGAACTTGTACTCCTTCTGTCTTCACAATATCGCCTTCAACTTGTGGATGAATAGCCTCTCCAAGTGTTTGACTCTTTCTCTTGATGATGCCGATAATTTTTTCATGGAATTCACATTTTGCTATACCAAGCATCTCCCCCAACGTAAACTCAACGCCGCTGTTCAAAATCCTCTCTTCTACCAGTTTCTTTTAGATTGTAGTTTGCAAGCTAGTGCTTTTGGCTTACCTTTTGTTGGCTCCTTCTTCGTCCCTTTTGTAGAGTCCTCTATTGTCACTTCTGGTGAAGTGGATCTTGTGTTGGTGGCACTCGCAAAGGTGTTGCATCATTCCTTCCTCCACTTTTTATAGCTCTCTTTGAAGGCCCTTCATCACCATTTTCATGCCTATGATTTTCTTCTACAATAGCTTCATGGGTTTGGAAATCTGTAATGTAGGCATGCAAGAACATTGAGTCCACTAGATCACTCCACCCGGTTTCTAGGCATATGAAATTCCCTGCTTCACGTAGGATTTCCTTTGTAAGATTTCATTTCCTACAAAGTACTACAACATTGGGCCACAACTTACCATCATCATTACTCATAAAACCCTTGGAGTGCTCAATATTTGCTCCATAAGTAGCAGTCTCAACTACAGTTAGAAGCCATATCCTCTACTAAAGTTTGCATTCCTCCCTTTTTGAAAGTTAGTTCTCAAGGGTAGACCTGTCTCCCTTGAATGGATCTTACCATCCTTAAAGAACACAACATCTTTTCTTAAAACATCATTAAAACTATCACAATCCCTTCTCACATGATCAATGCTATCACACCATATATATCTCTGCACAAACCCTTATTTGGTTTGTTGCCTTTGCTTTGCAGGTGATGCTGATGGTTGTCCCTTTTCTTCAAGCTTTGAAAGTTTTAGCTTTAATTTACACATGCCTTTCACAATCTCATGTAGCACAAACTCATCAACCTTTGGAGCTTTTGTAGAACATTTTACCATCTTTTCAGGAGCCAAGGAGGTCAGCGTAGAAGTATTGATTACCATCTTGTCTCTTCTTCTTTGCCGCTTTGCAAGTAGTGTGATTGCCTCTTCAACATCATTCCAGTTAGTCTTTAGCCCTTGCTCATCATCTTTGTCTTCAAGTAGAAGCTCCAAGTTTTCTTGAAGTTCTTTTCCTGCTGCTTGTAAGAGAAGCTTTGTCTTTTTTGACTCTAGTGTGGCCTTTTTTGTCCTTGTTAGTACATTGCTCAAATTCCTTGAGAAAATCTGTTGGAGAGAGTCCCTCCTTTGACTTGGCTATCCATTCCAAAAATGTTCTCTTTGTCTACAACTCTGAATATTCCATAAAATACTCCTTCTTTAAGGCCAATTTTAATGTTTCCCAACTTGCCACATGCCCTTCCCTAATTGCTCTTACATGCTCCCTAATTTCAGGAGTCACAAGTAACTCAAAGCTCTGAATCATCTCACCTTCAGATACTCGATGCAGTTCCATTTCCTTCACATATCTGCAAAGGTACTTTGTTAAATCTTTCCCATCAAACTGATCCATTTTGTTGACAATGGCTTAAATAGCTTTGGTTGTTGAGACCTCCCGTCTTTCTGTATCATGTTGATGCTTCATGAATGAGGAAAATTCTTGAAACATTTGCGTAGTAGCCGGACCAAATTGCACACCATGTTGCCCTATGTGATCACCCATTACTCCCACAAACTCTCACCCTAGCAGATTCGCATCACATTCACCAAAAATATGTCAAGAAGTTGGTGTGCTTGCCAAGAAGGTACCGAACCTCTGGTTGTCAGATCTTGTGAGGAGGTAGCAAAGGATTAACTCCATGAAGTGTGGTGTTTGGTGGTGAATACTAAAAGTGAAACCATAGAAGACTCTCTGACCCTCTGATGTACACTCTCTCTCACCCTCTCATGTACACATAGAACTCTTAAAATAAGACAAACATAAAAACATCCAAGCTTTGATAATGTCTAATCAAGGGTAGGATGAAAGGATTTATTGATGCATTTATAGTAGCTAATCTTTGTTTTCTAGACAAACCCCAAATTGTTCTTTGAAATTCTAATTTCGTACTCACAAAGATGTATATATTTTGCCTAGCAATTGGAATGAGTTGTGTGTATAAGTCTTCATGGTTCATAATCAATTAAGACTCACCCTCTAGAGAAAAATAAATATGGGCACAACTAATGAATTAGAATAATCTAGGAGTGGTAAAATAATGGAAAGTGGAGAGAGAATAATTTCTTGTAGTCTTTCAGGTCCAGAAAGAAATACAATTCTACTGGAAGTGAATTTTTTGACCTAAAAAAACATTAATCCTAAGAGATTGTACATTATGGAAAGATGAAAATTTTCATTGTGTGGGTTATTTATTTAAGATAATATAAGCATATAGAAAAGGATCTGATTATGGCCGGTAGCTACAGATAGAGGTAGAGGCTTATGTAGAGAAAGATAGCTGATTATGGAGCAAAATAATTGGAGAGATAGATTAGCAAAAAATGTAAGGGAGAGAGAGATAGATTTATTTAGATAAGGAGAGAAAGTTAGAGATATAGGTTGGATTAGAGATGGAAAAAAAAACAACAAGAAACCAACAAAACCTCAAAGTAAAACACACTTGGGAGTTATTGCCATTTTGATGGAGAGAGAAGAAGAGGGAAGACTTCAAGCCTTGATTGATACACCAAGTTCAAGTCCTTCTTTGATTAGAGTTGATCTTCCAGATTGGCTAGTCTTCCTCAAGGAGCAACTGTAGGCTTAGACTAAATACAATCAGACATTAATCCTTTCACTCTCTTAATGAATGGTTTTCAAGGAAGAAGAGGTCCCCTTTTATAGGTGAAAGGAACTCCCAAGGGTTACATAAGAAAGAGAGGAGCCAATGTGAACAGGAACTAGCAAAGTTTGAAATGGGTTGTTCCTGCATGATGTGGATAGATCGGGATCCACCATTTTGAGCATATCTCCTCAACCGTGGCTCCAAATACAAAAATAAAAACTGGGTCGAATTTATAAACTCATAAGCTACGATCCCCATTTTATATTTTTTCTTTAATTTGGATTGCAACCTTGTATTAAAAAAACATCAAAATAGGGTATCTTTTTGTTAACAAAAGCCTTCTTGTGGTCCCCTTAGCCTAGACTTTCATTTGATTCCAGTGGACACCTCATGCAATATGAAAGCATGACATTGATCCTTGACAAAGTTTTGTAAGCATCCTTGCAATAATGCATTAAAATAGGTGTATCTTTGAAAATCATGCAAGCTAGTGTCCCACAAGGATTTGGTTCCTTCTTAGTAGCGATTAGAAAAGAAATATAAAAAAATATTAAAAATACATAGAATATATATATACATATACATATATATATATATATATATATATATATATATTGGAAATTACACTAGCTATAGGATCTAGCTAGCGTCTGAGGTGATAATGGGATAGTAGAAAGAAAGAACCAATGCTTTTTTTTTCTAAGTTGAATAGGTGCATCTATTGACGTTTTCTCCATAATACTTTAGTAACGAAAAAGTAAGAATATGTTATCCTTGAGACAAATAATAGAATGAGATAGGAATCTTATTATTATACTTAGATATGCATATGTACATTATGAAAAATATAATTGTATATCTAAAAAGTCACAAAATAAATCTCTTAGCATTCGTTCCCACTATGTACGTGCCACAACACAAAATCCACCCCATTAAAACCTACACATCCTTTGGTATGTGCCACATTTGGTTTTTTGCAGCTTCAATTCCGTTGTAGATCTTCCAAGATTTCATCTTCATTGATAGATTGTAACGCTTCATCTTCACTTTGATCTTCACCTGTGTTTTGCCCTTACTCGTCCTCAACATCTTTGGGATCATTGTCTTCTATTCTCTTAAACACCTTGATCCTTTTCCCTGCAATGGGAATCTTTACTTTTGTACCATCTAGTTCAAACAATCTGTAGGTAGAATTTTCATGCGCATGCTTTACAACATACAATCCAAACCATCTTTTTGAGAACTTACACATGATTGTGTGTTGATTATCAAGGCTACTATCATACACTAAAATCCAGTCACCTTTGGCAATTGCTTTTCTCCTGGGCCGATTTCGCTTATCAAAGTAGTTGTTGTTTTTCAACCTTGCTTTTTTTAGTTGCTATTTGCAGCCTCAATGTCTCTAGGTACTCTCTAGTTGCCTTATACGCAATGCAAGGAGATCTTCCATGTTAAGCCTCTCTTGCTAAGGTAGTACATTCCATGTGGGAATTGTATCTTCAATCGGCATCACTGGCTTTTGACCATACATCAGCTCCGTAGGCATATAGCCAATGACTGAGCTATGTGTTGTACGATCAGCCCATAAAGCATATGGTAACACTTTTGTCCATTCACCAACTCTTCCTTCGCAAGCCTTGGCCAAGCTTTGATGATAGGAGGATGCCCTCTTTCACTCTTTCCATTGCCTTCATGGTTGTAAGTTGTAGTAAGGGAACCTTGCTTGTTGATTTTCCAATGACCCATTGGCCTTGTGCTTGACTTTGTAAACCCATTTGGTGCCAATGACCTTATTCTTTGGTGGTAGATCCACTATTTTTATTGTGTCATTCTTTGTTATGTTGTCATAATTTGATTGCATTGCCCCTTTCCACTTTATATCAACCATGTACTCTTTGACGAAGGCTGGCTCCTTTACAGAGTCCACAATTTTAGTCATTAGAGCGATGTTGACGATGTGTTTGAAGGCTCGTTTTTTCTTCTCTATTCTCTTTGACCTTCACAAACCATCTTCTTCTTCATGAGGATTGTGAACATGAGGATTTCAATTCATCAAAGAGTTATTGAGCCCACTTTGATATTGACTTATCCTATGATGCTACAACATGTTCGTTAGTTTTGTTTGAGTTTTCATCATTAGACAACTCCTCCTTCTCATTTTTTACTTGACTTTGATGTGCCTCAAGTTGGATTATTTCTTCATTTGATGCGAAAGTGAAAAAATCTAATTTCTCCACTAAATGTGGCCCTTATTCAAATACAACATCACAACTAGTGAGTATCTTGTTTTCCTCTAGATCATACATTCTTTATGCCTTAGACTCTTCACTAATCCTGGAAAGATACACTTTTTGCTTTTGACTTTTTCTAACTTCTTTTTTTGAATATGTGCAAAACAGAAACACCCAGAAGTTACGAAATGCAAGACCAAATGTCTCTTATCAAAATAGGCTTCTTGAGGTGTTTTTCCTTTCAAAACCTTTGTTTAGCTTTGATTGAGGATATAAATTGTGGTATTTGCTACTTCGTCTTGGCATATCATTGGTTTTATGCATGCATCATGCCATCTCTACCACAATCTGATTGCAACGTTCCACAAATTCATTCTGTTGTGGCGTGTAAGCAATAGTAAGGTGATGCTTGATGCCATGCTCATTGCATGAGTTCTTGTATTCATCTGACATTAATTCTCCTCCTCTATTTGTGTAATGTTTCTTGACCTTCCTTCCTGTCTCATTTTCTGCTAGCTTGTGCCATACTTTAAACTTCTTAGCTACAAGTATCTAAAGCTCTGATATCATGTAAGAAATTTAGAACAAATAGGATCTTGTAGCAAGGAGAATAGAAAGAGAGATATGATGCAAAGTATATTTCTGGAAAATCAAAATTTAGGTTAGCACTATTACAAAGTGATGGCATCATCCACCCATACACTGCTCTCAAGGTAGAGCTTAGGTGGCGATATAGACAACTAGAGGCTAGTAGATATGGCTTAGTATCACATGAAATATGCTAAGAATATTCCTTTTAAAATTTGCTTGATCCCAAGCAAAGCTACTCACCGTGCCGTGGACCCCAAGGTTGAGTGCTCGAACTAGCTCCATGCCATCCACGATCACAAATTAAGATCTCATCAGTGTAGAATCTGGGATCCACCAAATATATGTGCACTATTGGCTTCTCCATATATGAGGGCCTTACAAAATGTACAACATATATGATAGAGAGTAAACTTGATAGATGGGCATTGCAGGTATACTAACATGGGTACCAAACACTCAACATCCATAGATATAGAATGAAGAGAGCTACGTGGCAAAGCATGGCATAGAAATAGTTTCCAAGTCTCGGCCTCTAGAAACAATCCATGGACTATGAGCTTGGCAAGCACTACCTTGCTCACTAGCTCTGAACCAATAATTCCCAAGTCTCCATCCTCTCTAGGAAAAGTTAATTTGCCTAATGGACTCCCTATAGAGTGTCAATAGAGCCATCTATGCCTCCCTACATAAAGATGCATACAAGGAATTTCAAATGTTCCATGATACCAAAGTGAAGATTCAAGAAAGATGGGATGAGACAAGCCATCCCAAGAAGAACTTGATTCACCCCAAGCGCTCTACCAACCTAAGACAAATGCAAGGATGACCAATGGCAAAGTTACTTCCTGATAGAATGTGGTATGGGTGCAAACTGCCACTCAATTGACACATCAATGACATGGAAACCCAAATGTCTGCAAGTTTTTTCTCTAGGTAGCCAAGTGAAATTATCATGTGCACCCTACTTACAATCCTCATCTACTCCAACAATAAAATCAAAAGACTTATGCCATTGATGAAAGAACCATTGGCCAACCAAAAGGTAGCGATAACATCTTGGTGATTGTCCAAGGTGGGTGTGTCATAGCGTGCAAAGGGCATGGTGTCATCTACATACTCATGATCCATCAAATTTAACAAGTCATCCAAAGGCATCTGTCAACTATAGAAGAGTCCTATGGCGCAAGAAGAGAGACATGACCTCAACAAAAACAAAAAATAGGATTCTAGGGGACATCCCTATCAAACTGAATGAGAAAGAGAAAAAATGTTGTTCAATGTGTCCTCTAATTGAGCGCTAGAAGCAGTACGCTACAATTCAAATACACCTCTAATTTAGTGCAAGGGGAAACCCATTCTTTGAATAGTTCCCTCCAAAAACCCAAACTACTCGATCATAAACCTTCTCAAAATCATGAAGCATAAATGCCATGGCTGATTTGTCTAATGAGCCCAGTTGAATTTCTCATAGAAAGTGAAGATGCAACAACCAAGAGCATAGAGGGTCCAACAAATATAGAATAATAGCACGATACAGCCAATAAAATCAATTGATCTACATACCTGGCAAGTTGCATATACACACAATTGCAAATCATACAAGGTTTGAGAGAGAGAGAGAGAGAGAGAGAGAGAGAGAGAGAGAGAGAGAGAGAGAGAGAGAGAGAGAGAGAGAGAGAGAGAGAGAGAGAGAGAGAGAGAGAGTTTCCATAGTGGGAAGTAATAAGCATGCCCTCCACATTGCTTGCCACACCCGCTTCTCTCTCTTTTTTGAATCTCCCAGGGCAACATCCCAAGATTCTCACTATTAAATCATTAAAAATCCGCTCTAGTACCCCTACTTGGAGGTCAATTTAAATATCACACTCCATTTCTTGGGGTTTTCCTATAGGCTTGCAATCTATATAAGAAGAGAAGACGTTATAAGATGCTCCCCACACGGAGGGGGTAATCTATAATCCAGTTGAAATTACCACACCCACCTAGACTACACATGCCAAGAAGGATGTAATCAATTATTTGAAAGGACGGTAAGGCCTCATGACTAAGTAACACAGGTCATTAAAAGCATGGGGGGGGAGGGGGGGGATCAAGGGCAAGGAAGTCCATGCACGAAGGTTGGGGAGATCACAGCCGTGATTGTCAACTCAAAAAGTAAGCACGATCACAAATTAAACCCCTTAAACCTAGACAGTGCATGTTGCTTACAATAAAAGACTATAAAAAAGGACAAGGGTACAACATGTGTGTGTGGATGAGATGGCTAGTCAATCACAAAACCTGGACTATGAGGTCCTGGATTCAATGCCGGATGGTGGAGGCTTGATTTTTTGCGCTGTCCAAGTTCACTTTCGCCTCAATTTTCATGCTACCGGGGTTTAATCCGCCTCGATATCTCGCCTTGAACTTCCAAGCCATTGATCCCCTTAGCCCTCTCTTTAATGCCATGTGTTACTTAATGTTGTGGAGGGTAAGGCTAACTCCACCCCAAAGAGGTGCAGTTGTCTAACTGAAACTCAATTAGGGTAAGGAGGCCAATAGGGGAATGCCTAAGAAAACAAAAGATGCTTATCGCCGGTGCTACATCATTTTGAGTCATGAGACACACCATGGCAAGGATTATCTACAACAAAAGATTCAACACAAAAGACAGTCGACTGACAAAGATTGATGGCATTTTCTTTTTCCCGTGTAACAAAACGGGGTGTGAAAAGCAATACTGTCAGGGGGAGTTATGGATCGCTGTAGCCAGCAAGGTTCAAACCAGGAATCAGACGGTTGAGATCCGCTACAGATTGCGTTGAACACGAAAGCAGTAGCCCATCTGTGTACCATAAGTGGTGTGTAAGCCTTAAATCTTTTGGGACGGGAGTCATCCTTAAACTGGACCCCGTACTATTATTGGCCCCTTTACCCTATGTGCATTCGAAGCTCCCAAATTTCTTGGAATTCACCCTTGCACAATTTTCAAGAGATATGGTCTTATTTTAATCTCAAAACTCTCAATTTCTAACTTCTCTATATCCTCAAATTATCTCTATCTTATCTCTCTGCCCTTGGAAAAGATACGCAAAGGTGTCCTTTTTGGTCTTGCCAAAGGCCAAAGGCTATAGAGATGCCTTCTCTTTTTGCCAACTGAGAAGGTTGAGTTGTATTTTCAAGCATTTTCTGATAGGCCAAATATGCTCATTGGTTGAAATAAGATAGTGGGCACTCATTTAAATGAAGTGTGTGTAAATATAATGATGGACATGTCTTGAGTTTTGAAATACGAAGTGAATGATCATTCAAATGAAGAGTGTGTAAATTTAATGGGCATGTTTTGAGTTTTGAAATATAAATGCTCATTTACCAAGGAAAGGGTTTTGGGCTGCATTTACATCATCAAAAGTTGAAAGCCTTAGAGGTTAAAATTGATAAAACCTTAGCATAATGGCTCTACTTTCATTTTCATTACATAGAATCTTCCCAAGATGCTTTAGCATCTCCAATTAACATCTCCAATGCACTCACGATTTAAAACCATTCCTAATGGATAAGATTTGACCTCATCAAGGTGGAGAATAAGGCTTAACCACTAGGCTATATGCCTATGCTACCCTTTGGGGTCCTCTTAAGCATTAAAAAACAAGCGATAAAATCACAAGGCCTGCCTATACATGAAACAAGTGAAGAATATGAACATAAAAAAGAAAACTACAAGGATGGAAATCATATTGATTCATAGTGGGGAGAGACAGGAGTGATTAGAATCAGTTACGAATTATAAGATTTACATCCACCAAAATTTGCTCAAACAGATGCACTAACAGGGAGAATCTAAGAACAAAATCAACGACAATTCCTTTCAAAATAACAAAAACCTCTCAATCCTAAAGATATAATTTGGCCGGCAACAATAGCTGTTAAAACTTAAATCTAAGTTTGAAGATTTTTTTTAGCAAATTGAATTTTAATACGAGAAATTTTAAGAGAAAAGTTTCCATCCATGAGGACAAATAGAGTAAAATGATAAGGCTACATGTTTGTATAAATTGGGTGGAAAGATAGTCACTTATTAAAGCGTTTCTTGAGACAACACGTTTTTTAAGAACTCTTTATGATCATTAAGACAAGGAAACGTGTTGCACCGCAATTGTTCTGCTCTGTAGGTTATAAATGCCTTCCAAAGTTCTCAGATCCCATGGAGGCGGCCCCGTTGCATGGATGACGGGAAGTGCAGAACCCGACGAGGCTAAGGTTCTCACCACCATGGCTAGGAGAGAGTTGTAGGTGCTCCTGGTAGCACACATTAAAGGCGGGTGTGTCTCTGCAAATGTTCTCTATGTCACGCTGTTGTGGTGCCAGCTATACCTGTGCTTGTGTTCTCTAAGCGTACACGCCCACAAGGGTTGGCATGGTAGACGTCGTGCAACGGTACGGGTTGTTCTACACGAGGCTTGAAAGTAAGAGGGGCCATTCCGTCGCCAAAGGCGACGGCGTTTTACTATTAGCAATAGAATGCCTAAAAAATGGGTTTTCGAAGATAGAAGTGTTTTCCACTAGAATATATCATGGAAACTCCATGAATTTACATTTGAGCTTTAGCATTTTATTGAAACTCCATTAATTTCATTTCAATCACACTTTGGGTGTCATTACCTAAGCATATGTGCAAAATTTTGAGCGGCAAATGCCCTATGTATGAAGAAACTTTATAGGACCGTCTTTTCAAGAGCGAAAGGTCGTCTGTATAAATCTGAGTAGAAAACGCAGGATGTATGAGAGGTATGAGAGGAGTGTAGGATGATCTCTCTCTCTCTCTCTCTCTCTCTCTCTCTCTCTCTCTCTCTCTCTCTCTCTCTCTCTCTCTCTCTCTCTCTCTCTTCTCAGGTTTCGCACGCTCCTTGATCCGAGGCTATTCTGAGCCACAAGCATTACGGAAAGGGGACTTGGAGAGGGGAGGCTCCATCGCCTTTGCTCACTCCTCTGCAACGCAATTGGGTACATGTGATTCAGGGAGACCTTGAAAGCAGGGTTCCACGGAGGAGGAAAGTGCCCTTCATTCAAGTCTTTGGGGATCCAAAAGGTGAAGGATGTCGCAAGGAAGGAGCTGAGGTAGTTGCCCAAGGCAAAGCCTGAGAGAGACATTGTAGTTGCAAGGCTGCGCATGCCTATTGGTGCATACATATAGTTGAATTCCATGTGTCTGCATGTGTAAAGTACAGTGGTCAAGCCCTCTAACATATACTGAGGTGCAAGCCAAAATATGGTCATGGGCACTGCCATCCCATCATCTGCCTTTGCAGCATGCACAATGCGTAGTCTTCGTGCCTCTACAATGGCTGCTATGGAGAACATTGCTATGTCCACCACAAGGCCTGCTCCCATTCTTCCTATTGATAAAATCTCTCTGTTGTGCCTTTTAGTACATGGCTCTACCAGCATTGTATATACAGGGGCACCCACGACTACCATAGCCAAACTGAATAAGCCCATTGATGCAGGTGGGAACATCATGTTTCCCCACACATGTTTGTCCATTGTATCCCCTTGGAGGACAAAAAAAGTGCCTTTCTGTACCACCACTGATGCTACTAAGATGCCACACACCCAAAACGGGAGTAGGCAAACGATAATCGTCACTGTCTTAACCTGCTCCACTCTACATTCACGATGTTTCTTTGAGGGTGCGGCTTTGTCTAGACATCTGCAAAGCCCATAATCAAGTAGTGCTAGCCCATGATTCAGTTGATGTACATGTTTCACACAATGATTTATTCAAAGGCTTGAAAGAAGATCATATTGTGGGCTCTTTGTTGACATGGAAGCCATTGAAGAGATAGTCAAAACACGATTCGTTATGATACCTTGCTGTAGCACACAGCTACTGCTTTGCATGAAAACAGATATGTAATTCACCTGATGCTGGTAGTTCTTTGACAAATATTGACTGCCGATGATTTTGCAGAGACGACTTTACTCCATTTATGATTGCGCATGGCAGCATAGAATGGAAGGGAAGGGTCTACTCCTCAAAAGAAAAACCGATTTATCAGCTCAGAGAATAAAACCCAATAATGGACATGAATCCATAATAGGGCATTTGCTCTTCATCACAGCTTATTCAAAATTCCAAATTGTACCAATATCTAAATCTTTCTCAGTCTATACACTTTTCATCTTTAGTCATCCAAGGATGTTCAAGAAATGCAGTAGACATCATCACAAACCCCCCTTCTGTCTAAGTAAACAACATACTAGAAACATTTAATTTTTTTAATTGCCTTAACAAGCATAAAAAAAATCCTCTATGCACACAAGCGAGGAACATGGCACACAACTATCAGACTATATCCAACCACAAACCCTATCCGACATCAACAAAAAAATGCGACAACGGAGGCATATTGCTGCTCATTCTTAACATATATGAATGTTCCAGCACGAAAACATCAATCTGACAAAGACATGCGAGCAAGATGATTATGGGATCACCATAGCCAAAGTTATATACTCTTCACTCTCGTTGTGATACATGCACCACCCAATCCCACCTAAGTCCGACATACAAACCCAATGACTATCGAAGACCTCCGAACACAACTGCACACATGATATTAAACATCAGAGTGCTAATTAGCCGGATGCGAGCATAAATAAATTGCACATGTTAATCCGATAAGATAAATGGGGTAACACAACAGAAAAAAACTTGAAGTGGGTCGCACCCCAAAGGAAGGAACAAAATTGCAGTGTCTAAAACCCTAGCAAAACGCTTCATGGCTCTTAGCTTCACCGAACACCGGTGCAGATGACGAGAATAGACATGGGAATGCTGATGACAGAGCAGGGCATAGAAAAGAGCCCAAAAATGAGAACTTGCTACTGTTAACTCCGCTAGCAGCACAATAGTATGCTACACGAAACCGCTAGCTACATGAGAACAGCAAAAAAGCTTGAAATGTAGACCCGAAGCGGTGATTCAGGGCTGCGCTACGTGAAATCCCTGAAAATCACATGAAAGGGCTTGACCATTGTACTTTACACATGTGGGCACATGGAATTCAACTATATGTATGCACCGCAGGGCATGCGCAGCCTTGCAACTGCAATGTCTCTCTCAGGATTTTCCTTGGGCAACTACCTCAGCTCCTTCCTTGTGACATCCTTCAGCTTTTGGATCCCCAAAGACTTGAATGAAGGGCACCTGGACTACTTCTATTGGCTGCTTGTAGCCCTGATGTTGCTTGATTTTCTGCTCTTTGTGGTCGCCTCCAAGTGGGTGCTTTCCTCCTCCGCGGAACCTTCCTTTCAAGGTCTCCCTGAATCACACGTGCTCAATTGCGTAGTAGAGGAGTGAGCAAAGGCGATGGAGCCTCTCCAAGTCCCCTTTCCGTAATGCTTGTGGCTGCAACCCAGACCAGCCGCCGTGGGCGACTCGCACAGGGAATACACCACTGCGCTCGGCAAGAGATTATGTTCATGTGCACCAGTTCCTGCGAATACACATAGCCGCCTCGGATGCACACACCCCTCCTTACCAAGGCCCCGCAGGTGATCACCATGAAGGCCCCCCACTTCGGTTTACTTCCGTGCTGCACTAGCATGCAACCAACCTGCAGCTCCTAACCCGATCAGCTCCATTGACTAACAAACAACTCGGAACCTCTCTATCAGTCTGTGCTCAGAGAGGGCGTCCCTTGCTTCCTTGTTCCAGCAACGGCCATGTTCCATTGTGTTCTAGTATCACCGTCCTCCTTACCCCCTCTTGTTCTCATCGCCATTGAGTCCGCCAGGTAGGCTGCACACACACACACACACACACACACACACACACACACACACACACACACACACACACACACACACACACACACACACACACACACACACACACACACACACACACACAGAGAGAGAGAGAGAGAGAGAGAGAGAGAGAGAGAGAGAGAGAGAGAGAGAGAGAGAGAGAGAGAGAGAGAGAGGGCCATAGACATTATCCCCTGGCCCATTGCACGCGTGCAACCCACTCGACAATGTCTTCTTGCACCATCTCTCCCCCACGCCGCCTCCCCATCCTTGCATGCGTTCAACTGTGTGTGTGTGTGTGTGTGTGTGTGAGAGAGAGAGAGAGAGAGAGAGAGAGAGAGAGCGAGAGAGAGAGAGAGAGAGAGAGAGAGATTTTATTATCGTCCTCGAAGGTCAAATATGACCTATGGGACCAAAGTTACATGTGATGTAGTATGTGTATGGCTGATGAGTGACTCTCGATGCTCCAAAATTGTAGTGATGAGAGTCGCAATGGAGAGCCCACACTTTGGCTGGGAGAGGAAAGTGTGTAGGTCTAAGTTATGGCTGAAAATGTGAGAGAAGCAAGTTCGGATGTGATCAAAAGCTGAGCACTCTAGTAGTGTGTGGTACTCAGACTCTCGAACTTGCAGTGAGTATAATGTGCACAATCGATTTGACTCTTCTCCATTGCCCCAACGCCCTATCTCGCATCGAAGGAAATGGGAGCTAAGCCAAATTGCTACGATAGTGCGTATCGCGGACAAGGGAATAGGCTCAAGCATGTAAGTGTGAGTATGGTTCCCTCTCTCAGCGAAGAACATGGTTTTGTAGTTGGGGGCAATATAGGTGGTGTAATGTATGAAGCGTGACCCACCGGATTTCTCCCAAGCCGTAATACATTGGCGTTGTAGAAAAGCTTCATTCACTTGAGAGTCAATTGAAGCATCATGTAGCAAGTATAATGCATCCCATCTCCCAAACCACTTCTTTATGTCTTGCATCCATCCCGTGCTCAAGATCTTGCTTTTATGCGTCTTTTGAACTTTTTTGCTTGCTTCCCATGCAATTGTAGGAAGTCGATGTGAGGGGTTTTGACGCATCTTTATCATGTACTCCACAACCCTTTCCATGCCCATAACCTCAATTGGAAGAGATCCCGACTTAAGAAGTAGGAGCATATATGGTGGTTGTGTCTTAACTTGGAGAAAGTTTGTAAGAAAACGCTTTTGGACATTCTCAAACTCTTTCCAAGTAGACTTTGAGATGCTCCCGCCCCACACTTCAACTCCATAAAGAAGAACCGGTGTCACCAATGCATCAAAAAGATACTTCTTGAGAACCCAACACTTGATGTTTCCCGCATTACACATGTTCTCAAATGCATAATATGCTCTCTTTCCCGCTTCCAAACGACACATAGCACATTCATGCCACTTGTGATTGGATGGAACCTCAAAGCCAAGGTACTTAAAGCTCTCAACAACTTCAAGTGTCTCGTTGTTTTACACAATGCATGGCTTCTCCTTATGGTTGGTTTTCACAAGCATAACCTTTGTTTTGTATTCATTTACAATCAGCCCACTATGCAAGCAAAAGTTCTCAAGGACAACCATAAGCTTTTGTGCATCTTCTAAAGTGTGTGCTAGAAGCACTACATCATCCGCATACAACAAAAGCATGATTACCGCATTGCAAATAGTGACCTCTTCAATGCCTTCTTTTTGCATAAAGTCAAGTACCATTTGTTCCAATTGATCGATGCATAGACCAAAGAGAGTTGGTGACAATGGACATCCTTGTTTAACCCCAATAGTGCTTACAAAAATTTCTGAAATTTCTCTTCCCATGCGCAATTGACAAATCACCTTCTCAGAGATTCGAGAAACCGCAAACATAAACTCACTTGGCACTTGGAGTTCTTCCATCCTTCTCCACAAATTGTTACGTGGAATCATATCAAAGGCTTTCTTAAAGTCCACAAAACAACAATACAATCGCTTGCCTTTCAACCGACTTTCCTCCATGAGAACACGAAGAGTGACAAGATGATCAATGGTGCTATGGTATCGACGAAAACCTGCTTGTCCCTTTGCATGCTTGTCATTCTCTTCAGCCCAATCACTCAATTTCATCTCAATTATGCACGCAAACAACTTTGCCATAAGAGACCCAATCATTATAGTCCGGTAGTTGCTTACATTCTTTACATCCCCTCCTTTATGCAAAGGCTTAACCCAATTAGTACTCCAATCATAAGGCATACCATGTTGAAGTGCAAGGTTGAACATATCACACATCCACTCATGGGTAAAATCTCTTGTCCATTTGATCATCTCCGGCTTGATACCTTGAAGATCTCCCGCTTTGCGAGTGGCCAACTTTTCAAGCCCACCGCATACATACTCAATAGTAAAAAAAGACGGCATACATGGGAGTGAACCATAAAATGACATTTTTTCAGTATTTGCTTGCTCATATAATTGCCTACAATGTGTGTACATATCCACTAGACTCAAGTTACCAAAATTCTCAACCCGCTTGCCTCTCAAGTTTCTCCAAAATCTTCCACATGCATGTGCCTTTTCTTGGACTTGAAATTCTTGTTGCTTTACTTCCCATCTTCTTCTCTTCTTTTGAATCAATGCCTTGTATGTATGCAAATGACTTTGATAGTTGTCTTTGTCCATAGTTGCATCAAGCTTTATCAAGGACTTTCGAGTATCTTGACATTCTTTATCAAACCACCTTTTGCGTGATCTGTCTTTGTTGATACCATGGAGATGCTTTATGGAAAAGCATTCTTCCGCACAAGAATAAATAGCTTTCTCGAAAGCTTCCCATTTAGTTTCCAATGGTGCATCACATTGAAGCTTTGTCATCCATAATTTTTGCTCAACCATTTCAATGTACATTGGTGCCCGTTTGAAATCCATACATAGTGATAACTTCTCTTTCCTTTGGCTGAGATTATCATGCTTAGTTGCTTCTCCACATGAAAGGTCAATACATAAGGTGCGATGGTCGGATTCCGGGGTCCATTGACCAAACATTAAACTCTTTATGCGATACATGATGGCTTCAGAGAGTAGCATATAGTCAATCACACTATCCCCATTATGTCTCCTACATGTAAATCCATTGGTTCCACTCCACAAAGATACACCATTGGCAATGAGCATACCCGTGCGATTACACATATGTAAAAGTAACTTTCCATAGTGATCCGGCTCTTTCTCATCCATTGAAGTACGATCATACAAGTGAACTTCCTCCAACTCCCTTGAAATGTATGGCATATCAAATTATTGAGTATCATGTTGCAATGTTTTTGTGCGAGCATTCATATCCCCAAATACATTAACATCACCTTCACCTTTGAAATAAGCAATGTCCTCTTCCAAATCAGAAAATGGTTGATCTCTATCCATGCAAGCATAAAAGGAAGAATCATGATGAGGAATGTAGCAACCGGCTACAAAAATGGGTGCTCTTTTTGGTGTCATAATTTTCAGCCATACATAACGTTTGTACTTGTCATCTTTCACAATTGATACAAAATCTTCCAATCCTTTCTTAACCATACATGCTAACCCTCCTTGTTCTCTTCGTTGCTTGAGATTCTTTGACCACATCAATGAATATACATTGTAATCCTCCAAGCCGTTAATCCTTTGTGTATCATGCTCCCAAGTTTCAACAAGAAGTACAACATCGGCTTTGCTTGTTAGTTCATCAATGCCAACCCCTGCATTCCATGGGTATCCATTACAATTCCAAAAGCATATTTTCAATTGTAACTCGGTCTCATAGGTCACGCATCCCTATTTTCTTGAGAGACTTGCCTCCTCCTTGGGCACATTTTCTTCATGAGAGATCTCCTTGTTTTTATTATTCTTTTCCTCATATGCCTTGCGACGCATATTTTGTTGCTTAATAGTGCGATCTTCACATACAAAACATTTTGTATCCCTCAAATAGATCCAACTATTATCAAGGATAATCTTTCGCTTGGTCTCATCCGGCATGGTGCATACAATTGGCCGTTCTCCCGAGCGAGGAGCTCCTTGCTTCCCCACTCTATGTGCTCCATATATAGACCATAACTCCGGACATGCCAAAGTGGGTTTTGAAGAAATCTTCAATAACAATGGCAAGAGAAGGAGGTGTCTCTAACTTCTCTTCGGGAATTCCACGAATAACAATGTTCTTGGAACGTCGCTCCCGTTCCTTCAACTCCTCCACATCCACATTCTCAACATTCTTTGTTTGAACCATAGCTTGCATGAGTGAGGAATTAGAAACCACATTGCTACCACATACATCAGCCCAAGACTTGTTTGTGCATACATTTTTCATGTCGCATACATCCCGGCTCATAGTGTCAAATTTCTCCTCTTTCAATACATGGTCATGCTCTACTTTGCTCATCTGCTCCTTCAAAGCATTCAAGTCCACAAGAGAGCGTTTACATTCCTTGACTTCCTCTTCAAGTTGCATCAAACGTGTTGTTTGCATCTCAAGTGTCCTCTTGAGATTCTCATTCTCAACCACAAGTACCCTTAGCGTGCCATTATCCATTGCAAGTGCTCGTAAGTCTTCGCCTTGTTTGTTTACGGTCTCTTGCAATGATACCAAGTACGCCATGATCATGGTTTCCGATGTCGTTGGTTGGGTGGTTGTGTTGCTATCTCCACACTTAGGAGATTTTGAATCATTTTCCACAATGGTTATGGACCTTGTTGAAGAAGAAGAACCCTTGCGAGTGCCGGAAGACATTGTATGTAAAATAGGAGATAAGAATCAATTTTGTTGAACCTGTTCACTTTTGAAATGCTGCTACAGAAACACCTTCCATAACTCTGAAAATTTCTGTCTTTACATCAATGCGTAGAGGACTTCGTGCTCTTCGATTGAGGCTATAGATCACCCAAATCGGAGTTCGGATGAAGAAGTTATGATCAAAAGAGTGGACTGCTGTCTACTAGGTCAAAAAACGGCTGCGTTTTTTGAGAGAGAGAGAGAGAGAGAGAGAGAGAGCGAGAGCGCAATATACCTGGTTCAATCAGTCAGCAGGTCTCCCCCTTTGTTCCCTAGCTGAACTGACCGATTATAGTGTCTTCTCATGCTTAATGCGCATAAATACTTCTGGCCGACATCGGATACAAACAAATACACAGAGAGCTACCGCCCATGGACCTATTGCTCACCAGCTCCATGGCTACCATGTCCCCTTTCCCTCCCATCATTGCACAGCCGTGCCTTCACTCCTGATTGCACCTTTCATTGGAAACTGAAATTGTCTATTGTATTTTTCATTAGAGGCAGCTCAAAATCTTTAACATTTCAAAACTCAAGACATGTCATCATTAGAGTTACACACTGTTCATTGAAATGAGTACCCACTATCTTAATTCAACCAATAAATATTTTTGGCTTAGCAAAAAATGCTTAAAAATACAACTCAATTATTTTTTCTATTTTAGTCAACAAAAAGACATTGCATCGCTATACCCTTTGCCCTTTGGGCATACCAAAAAACTCTAGGTCCTCGTTGAATCATTGGAGACCTTACCTTAAAAGTTCTACATCTTTAAGTTCTAAACTTATTTAAAATCTTTAAAAATAAAAATAAAAAATCTTTAAAGGTTAAAGCTCTAAATGATAAATTCCTTTCATAAAGTTTTAACTAACAAAAAATGACAACTTTAGTTTATTACCTCAAGTTACACCGGGTGAACCAAATTCTCAAAATGAAAAGGTGGGTAAAAGAACTTCTTAAAATCCAAAATGAAAAGGTGACTCTTGAGAGATTTGTGGAGTCTCTAAGGCTTTATCATTTAACATGTAAGGCTGTCAACGTTTTATGCTTCCAAAGTCATTGGGCAACTCAAAATCTTTTCCTTGATATATGAGAGTTCATTTCGTATTTCAAAACTCAAGACATATCCATCATTAGATTTACACAATTCATTTCAATGAGTGCCCATTATTTTATTTCAACCAATCAACATTTTTGACCTATCAAAAAATGCTTAAAAATACAACTCAACCTTTTTCCTATTTTAGTCAACAAAATGACAAGGCAACACCATAGCCTTGCCCTTTGGGCAGGCAAAAAAAAACAATACTCCCCCATACCCCCCCCCCCCCTCCTTTCTGTCTCCTCACCCTTTCCTTCTCCTTTCTTCTCCCCCCTAAACTAATTAATGGCTTCTTTAAAAACAACGTTTTGGGGACCTATTGGGTGGCTCCACAAATCCCAAGAGTCACCTTTTCACCCCTTCAAACTTCAGGTGATCTATCCTTTAAAGCTTTAATCTCTATAGAACTTTTTATTTTTATTTTTAGAGATTTTAAAGCTAAGTCTAGAACTTAAGGATATATAACTTTTAAAGTAAGGTCTCCAATAAGGATCTATAGTTTTTTTTAAAAAGGAGGTCAAACTTTATATTAAAGAAAGTGAAAAGGTTACATGGACCCACAGGTAGAGGAAGGGTTACCCAGAACGCTAGATTTTTAGGGCTTAGAACTTTAGAGCTTTTAAAGTGGGATTTAAAACTTACAGATTTATAATTTTTAAGTTTGTAAAGGAGACTCTAGAGCCTAAGGATGTAGAATTTTTAAATTGGGGTCTAAAGCTTAGGGGTGCTTTTCTAATTCAATTCTACTAGTGTGTGACCTGCATATTGCTCCGGCCAAGAAAAGTGTGGCCATTGGGTCAGACACACACACACACACACACACACACATACACACACCTATATTGACAGTTCTCTCTCTCTCTCTCTCTCTCTCTCTCTCTCTCTCATCACATCTTGAGCTCAAGATTTGTCAAGTAGATCTTTGATATCTATTCGGATCAATAAAAATTATTTTCTTCTTTTTCCTCTCCCCCCTTCTCTCTCTCTCTCTCTCTCTCTCTCTCTCTCTCTTCTTCACACACACACACACACACATGTGTGTGTGTGTGTATGTGCACGAGTGGAGAGGGTGGACTCTAGTCTTTGTAATCACTCAAGGAAGATGACAATTCTCTCTCTCTCTCTCATCACATCTTGAGCTTAAGATCTGTTGAGTAGATCTTTCATATTTATTTGGATCAGAAATAATTATCTTCTTCTTTTCCCTCCTCCCCCCCCCCCCTTCTCTCTCTCTCTCTCTCTCTCTCTCTCTCTCTCACACACACACACACACACACACACACACACACACACACAAATACACACACTCCGAGTGCAAACAAAGTTTTGAGGTTGAGACTTATCAAGTAGATCCTTGAGATTCCTCTCATTGAATAAAAAGAGGAAACTATAATAACCATTGAGTGTGGTGGATTAGTTGGATTCAAAATTTCTTCTTAAAAATCAATTCTTTTTGGCAAAACTCACAATTCTTTTTTGATTGTACTTAGAACGGATTCTTAAACTAAAGACTTTTCAAGTTAGAGATTTAAAGTCTCTTAAATAGATTTCTATGTCTGTCACCCCTTTCCATTTTGGGACTA
Organism: Adiantum capillus-veneris; assembly: GCF_014529385.1. Classification (NCBI taxonomy): domain Eukaryota; kingdom Viridiplantae; phylum Streptophyta; class Polypodiopsida; order Polypodiales; family Pteridaceae; genus Adiantum; species Adiantum capillus-veneris. The sequence continues at coordinate 153,095,294 of NC_140934.1, forward strand.
ATTCAAAATCAGTGTTTGCAAAAAACCGAGGTTTATTGTATTTTCCACTAGCTTAAATGGTAAAATCCCACATAGATTCCAAACTTACCTTGAAGAAAACTATCAAAATTTTGCACGGTTTAGTATAAATACCATCAATGCCTCAAATTTTGACCTAAAACCGAAAGTGTTTTGAGTGTGTTCTTCATTGCTTTAAAATTATTTTGATTAAGTAAAAAGATTCAACACCCTCTTCGGGACCCCTCTCTCTCTCTCTCTCTCTCTCTCTCACACACACACACACACACACACACACACACACACACACACACATCCTTTCATTTTGGGGCTATTCAAATCTGGTGTTCGATAAATATTAGGGTTCAATGTATTTTAATAGGCTAAAATTACAAAACCCTAGCTAGATGCCAAGTTTGTCTTGAAGTAAATCGGTAAACTTTTGTTAATGTGTGCATACGCATAATACCCTTTCATTTTGAGGCTATTCGAGTTCGGTGTTCGATAAAAATTGGGGTTTAGTGTATTTTTAATAGGTTAAATTTGCAAAATCCTTCTTAGATTCCAAGTTTTCCTTGAAGTGAATAGGTAAACTTTTGCTAGTGTACATACAAACAACTCTCTTAATTTTAGACTTTTACGACCATGGGCCTTCAAAAAGCGAAGTTAAACTACCGTTCAAGTGGCTTTCAAAAGGAAAAGGAAAGCCTTCCTTCAAACTTCAAAAAGAAAAGAAAAGAAAAATACAGTAAAGCTTTTTTTTATTTTGAAAGGCTGAAAGTTGAAAAGGTCACAAGTTCCAAGCTTCACATGAGTAAGACATTTTGTTTTAATAGAAGCAATGAGTGACATGCGGAGGCCCAATCTTTAAGTTGCATAATGTGTTTATGTTTTTCTTTTTGGCATGCTAAAGGCTTTGGTATCCATATGCAATGTTTATAAAAAATCATTTTCACAAACATACAAAAATCTTGCCAAAACAAATCTGAACGGGAAATTTTACAATACTAACCAATATTTTTGTAAAATTATAGTATTTTCCATGTATTTTAAGCAAAATTTTATCCTTCTTGCCCTCCCCTCAACCGGTGACTTTGGTTTTGCAACCGGTTCAAGGCTAAACTGAGGCACACTTTTTCCGAATAGTGTTCATATGGTTGAAGGTAGGTCATATTCGTTTGCTTGACATGTGTCTCTTTAAAAGATGAAGAGAAAGAAAGCATTTACTTTCAAATGCTATTTCTTAAAGCTACCTTCTTTTTTCATATTGAAAAAGACTTACAACAACGAAAGATTAAAGAGTATTCATGGGAGTTTGATCCATAATGTAAAGTATCGACTCAATGAAAACAAAAATTATACTCTCACTTATAAAGAGTTCTTTCACTTAAAGACTTCATAAAAGAAACATTTTATTATTCTCTACACTTATCAAATTTATCTTTTTTTTTAATGAAAGCATTAATATATTCTTTTGTTATAGTTTTTAATGTGTTTTTTATTTTATTGATTTATTTTATTTTATTTTTTATTTTGTTTTCAAATAATAATATGTAATGTGCACCTTTTACCTTATCATTTAAATGGAGCCTTTTCTAATATATAAACCACTCGAGATTATGGTTGGGTTCACGAGAGCCGATGAAAGACATTTAAAAAAGAATCTGTTTTTATTATGGAGGCTGTCCATTGGCACAAAAGAAAATTACATTTCTTTGGACGCACAAAAAAACTAGCAAGCCTTCTCCCCCTCAGAAGAGCAGTTTTGTCGTCTACTTTTTAGCACGAAACGTGGATCAGTGTGATTGAATTGAACCCAATAGCTACAACACTATTGGACATCAAAATCATACATAATAAATTTTATAGAGCTACCTTTGTCCCTTGTGAACGAAGAGAGAGGTGGAAGAAAGAGTATGAGATTTTTGCTGCTGACTCTTGTGAATCTAACCTGTGTATGCATAATGAATAATAAAATGTATATTTTTATTTTTATTTTTTTCATTTTATTTTGTTTCCAAATGATAATGTGCAATGTGCATCTTTCACTTATTATTTAAGTAGGATCCTTTCTAATATATATATAATTTGTAATTATATATATATATAATGGATAATATAATTTTATATTAAAACACAGTAAAAATTTCATGTGATTGTAAACACTCATTTAAGCTCACTTTCCATAAATCTCATTCTCCTCTTTAACTTAGCAAGCCTTCGTGCCTTTTCACTTTGTTTTGAAAGAACTTAGAGATGTAGAGCTTTTAAAGTGCGATCTAAACTCAAATCAAGGCCTAAAATTGACACCGATTTTTTTGTCAAGGGCTATTTAGCATATCGAAACAAGTGCTTTAAAAAAGCCTCATGTCATTTGACATGCTAGAAACTCGAAATTGCCATTCATTTTTTTGTGTTTATACCCTTGAGTTAATGGTATATATGACAAATTATATAAGTTGATCGCATTACACAAAGCATATGAGAACGGGGCTTGGAAAATTGCATGTCAAGAAGAAATTTCCACTATGCTTGGCCTGGTGATTTTATCACTCGTTTATTTAAAAATTCCAACACCCATCCATCATTTAACCTTTTTAAAGCTCCATTTCTCTCTGTCAACCTTGCTTTGTACAAGCTGTAGTAGAGCCCAGAGGTGAGCCCTCGGCTTCCTCAACAATGTTGCATTGCTTGCATCTCCAAAAGAGAGGATGTATTTCTCTGCTCGTGCAACCCCCTGCAACACCGAAAGGGGCAATAAGGCAGCGGATGCTGCTGCAGCACCATGTGCATTTTAAGCTTCTAGTGCAGGACTGTGTTGCAAAGCCTCACCAGGTAGTCTGCAATGGAGCTCCCGCCCATCTCTGCTCCCCTTACCCTGAGGTCTTTGGTATCCCCGATGCCTACCACCTCTTCTTCCTCCATCATGGTGGCTTGCCCGAGGCGAGGCGAGAGCGAGCCATTGCTACTGTCAAGGCTCACCATGCGCGGCAAAAGCTCAATTTCCTAGGCTACCAAGCAAACTTTGCAGCAGCTGATTACCAACAGCAGCTTGGCAGCTACTTGGACACGCTTGTAAGCCTTGGGACTCAGAATAGACATCAGTACATAATGTGTGCTGAGAGAGAGAGAGAGAGAGAGAGAGAGAGAGAGAGAGGTGGATTGTACATTTTAGTGCTAATGTGATTTCACAGCTAGAGCAAATATTAGGTGTGATCCACCATGCAATGCACCACAGAGCTTGCCTTGTAGATGACTTCAATGTGCTACTAAACATATTGATGTCCACAGGTGAACAACATGGGGGATGCATTCGTGGAGAGCAACATAACAATGAACAGCAAGTTCATGGAGAGGGCAGTGCTGGACTACTATGTCGCATTGTGGCATGTCAAGTGGCCGCATTCTGACACAGATCCTGAATCCTATTGGGGCTTTGCTCTCACCATGGGCTGCACAGAGGGAAACCTTTACAGCATGTGGAATGCCCGCGAATACCTCAGCGGCAAAAAGATCTTGATGAACTCCCACAGACACAGAGGAGATGCGCCGGCCATTGAGCCCCATGGCGCCAGCCCCGAGTCAAATAACAGCCCGAAAGCCTACTCACCGATCGCTTTCTTCTCTGAAGACACCCACTGTTCTTTTGCTAAGGCCATGAATATGCTCGGCATTTGCACCTTCTCTGCAGAAGGCAGGGAAACTTATCCTGGTCAGTGTCCTATTACGGATGATGGCCATTGGCCTGCACAAGTCCCATCGCACGACACCGGTGCCATGAACATAGATCGCCTTGCTGCACTTGTCGAGTTCTTTGCCTCTCATGGTCATCCCATTGTTGTGAGCTTCAACTATGGTACAACTTTCAGAGGCGCCTATGACGACGTCGCGCTTGCTTGTGAGAAGCTGAAGCCCATCTTGCAGAAGTGCCACCTGTTTGAAAGAGAAGTGCACTATATTGATGAGAATGGCAGCACTGGGGTGGATGTGAGGACCGGCTACTGGTTTCATGTCGATGGAGCACTTGGGGCGGCCTACATCCCCTTCGTGGAGATGGCATATCACCGAGGCTTGGTGGATAAGACGGGCCCAGTTTTTGATTTCAGGTTACCAATGGTGCACTCCATAGCCATGAGTGGGCACAAATGGATAGGTGCCCCAATGCCCTGTGGCATCTACATGACTAAGACGAAATACCGGATGCTGCCTCTGGATCCAAAGCACTCTGACAGCCCTGATACCACATTTTCGGGTTCCCGCAATGGCCTTTCACCTATGCTTCTTTGGAACTACATTGCGCGGCATTCACATGAAGACCAAATGAGAAGAGTCCTTCGTCTTGAGGACCTTGCTGTGTATGCAGAGAGGCGTCTTCGACATCTGCAGGATGAGGTTCTGAAGACAGACTTGTATGTGGAGCGAGCCCCACTTGCACTCTCTGTGTGCTTCAAACGCGCAAACGATGAGCTATGCAAGAAGTATTCACTTGCAAATGAGAAGCTGGGCGGGAGGACCTACTCGCATGTGTTCTTGATGAATCATGTTACACACGAGCTGGTAGACGCTTTCATTGAAGACCTCTCCAAGGACGGGGCATTTGCAACATAGGTTGCCATTTCCCTCTTGAATAACCGGTCTTGAGTTCAACTCTCCTCGTCACGTTAAAATTCTCTTCTTCTCTTCTTCTTCTTCTTCTTCTTCTCTCTTACAGAAAAAAACACACACACACACACTTACACTCACACCTGACAAGCACCTACACCATTGATCATCATACTCTGGCATCGAAAAATGCCAACAATGTGTTTATTATAGAGCCGAGTCTCGCTGTGGTATTTGTGGTACTAAGTTCACACATTCTTTTTAGGATTTTAGTGAGATGAAAGGGAACAAATACCTTGAAAATAGTGGTGCTACTAATACATACTAATACGCACGTTGTTCTTTGTATTAAGAAGCTAAAAGCAAGGCTATCCAATGAGAATGAAACTTAAATTCTCCTTATATCTAGGTGATCCCACGTTCACCTTTCTTTTCTACTCGAAGAAAAGATCATCACCTTCTGTTATTGCTTCCTGGTGCTCGAAAAAAACCTTAGTTTTTAGATTTATAAAACCTGCAACTATTGAGAAGCGTAGGTTCCCTTTTATTATCTCAATTGAAAAAAGCAAAAAATTTGTAGACATAGGTTACTTAAGTTTATCTTAAAATTTTACACTAAAAAAATCTTTTAATCCATACTTTTCAAGGTAAAAAGAAAGAAAAGGAGATTTTTTGTGAGTAAAGATTAAGCTTTAACATAATTACATTGTTTCTAAATTGAACAATACTTAAAATGTAAAGAGCCAATAAAATATTTGTTGGCATGGAAGGTTAGAGAGGAATTTGGGAGAGAAAATTTATATTTATTTAACTTGTATTTATCTATACTACTATAATGGGGGGAGGGATTCCGGCTCCCCTCTCTGCCACGCGTCAGCACCTCCTTTGTCCGAGAGGTGTCTTCTGCAGCCATGCCCCACACACACACACACACACACAAAGAGAGAGAGAGAGAGAGAGAGAGAGAGAGAGAGAGAGAGAGAGAGAGAGGCCGTCGGCTGCACTAGTTTGAATAAGATTGATTACAAAGAGAAACAATAACGTGTCTATTGACAAACAAGACTTATATTAAAAACAATGCGTATTGAAAAAAACCCAAAGTATAGAGAGCGTCAATAAAATTTCATTTGTCATAAGAAGGTTAACCATCAAAACTTATATCTATCTATAATATTTATAAAGCAGCTTAAATTTTTCAAGAAAGATTTTGAAGAAAGGAGAGACCCTCCATGTATCATTTCCAAACATTAAAGCAACCAAAAAGCTAAACCAAAGAGAGTAGCCCTCACCTGCACCCATAGAAACAACACAACATTCTGTTAGCATTGGCTCTGTATGCAAGTGATGCATGGGCATCCTAGTTGTTATCCATGTCACAAAGGTACAACTTTTTTGTGCAAGTAAACTATTAGAGAAATTTCATTTGACTTTGGTAGCCAATTACATATTTAGAAAAATAACTTCATCAGCCTATTTAAGCATAGTTACCTATAAACTGCAATTGAATAGCATAAGATTTTTAAAAAAAAAAGTCTTTATAATTTATCTTCTTATTCTTGCATGTTCTATTTATAAAGGCTCTCTTCCTAGAACATGCCATGTTCTTAGCCGCAAATGAGGCCACGTAATCTGCCCTAGGTACTTTAAGCTTTATCGAGATCTGCGCCCTCTTGATAGAATCGGCTATAGTACTCATCCGAGCAGTCAGCTTATACCTTGGTATAACCTGATAACAATAGAAAAATCATTTCTGGCTTTATTAACATTGAAACGGTCATATACACATTCCTGTATACAAGAACATCATGACACGTTCTGCCATAACCTTGATCACCACCTTCCAATAAATGGTTGGGATCCAACCATTTATTGGAACCCAACCTTTTAATAAATGGCTGGGTTCCAGTATAACCTGATAACAATAGAAAAATCATTTCTGGCTTTATTAGCATTGAAACGGTCATATACACATTCCTGTATACAAGAACATCATGACAGGTTCTGCCATAACCTTGATCACCACCTTCCAATAAATGGTTGGGTTCCAACACTTATCCGAGGAACCAAGATTCACATCAATCAGAAGCTATACGTGTAATCAAACAAGCTAAGGTAAGATGTAACATGCAGAGACAATAGTGAATCAATCAATCCAGTTTGCAATAACAAAAAAACCTTTAGTTTGGTCCTATCAAAGTGACATCCTCTCACATCCTATAGCCAAGGAAACCATGAGACTAAGCAATCCTTCAACCATCAAGATCTTTTCTATGTTCCCCTACATACAGTCTATATCCAAAATAACCAGATTTATGTAATAAACCAGACATTTTACTTGCGGAAATAGGATGTAATAATCGAAAAAAAGGTAATACTATAGAGTCCTACAAAAAGCCCATAACCCTATCCACCCAGCCATGTATACCAATGTATCAAGGAGTCATTAGTTAGCATAATCTCAATAAACATCCGTAAATAAGAACATATACAACCATATATGCAAAGGTATACCACATCAGTCGAGAGAACCAAAAGCTGAGCTATAATTGTCAAACTAGACATCTACACACCAGGTAATTAGTACAAACCTACAGCAACCCCATATCAACAACATAACTGGTAAATGTGCCTTATGCCAGGTTAAGGGAGCTTTGGGTCAAGGCTTGGGTCAAGGCCCAACTGGAGCAAAAAATATTAGTGTAGAGATCTAGCCAGCCTAGGAGGAAGCCAAACTGAGTCGTTACTTGCGCAAACCAGCAAAAAATACTCATCTGAAATGTAACTTCTTTGCAAAACAGCCCAAGGTACTTCTTGAAAAACCCACTTATGCCAAACTGAACCAACATCCTTATGCTAAGGAGGAAGCCAAACTAAGTCGTTACTTGCGCAAACCAGCAAAAAGTACTCATCCGAAATGTAACTTCTTTGCAAAACAACCCAAGGTACTTCTTGAAAAACCCACTTATGCCAAACTGAACCAATAGCCTTATGCTAAGGTATACATCATCGGCCAAGAAAACCTTATGCTGAGCTATACCTGCAAAATAAGAAGGATGATTACCAGGTTATCAGTACAAACCAAAAGCAGCCCATATCATCATCATAAATGGTAACGGTGCCTTATACCAGGTAAAGATAGCCATAGGTCGATACTAAATGGAGCTAAGGAGATAGTGTAACTCCCCTGCATGCCTGGTAGGAAGCAAAAATAGTGTTCATATTATCATACCAATAAGCACTTACCAGAAACGAATCTACTCAGTATATCAACCCAAGGCATTCCTCGACAAACCTACTTAGCCCAAATAGATTAGACCAGCACATATACATGAAGGCAGGTATTCTCAACCTATCCTTTCAAGCATGTTATTAAAAAAACCATTGAGAAGTTTTACCATATCAAGCAACACCAATCCATTCTCAATAAACCATCATAGGTCAAAACCCAAATGAGTCTTAGGTCAAAAACCAAAAATGGGGCTAAGGGATTTAGAGTATAACCATGCCAGCCCAAGAGGAAGCCAAAAGAGTGGTCATATCTGCATACCAGCAAAAGTACTCATCCAAAAAGAGTCTACTTAGCATATCTTCCCAATGTATTCATCGAAAGAACCATTTAGCACTAAATTGATAAGACCAACACATGTTCTTGAAACCATGTTTTCACTAAACATATTCCTTAATGCATGTTTATCAAACAAACCAGTGAGATTGTTTACCATACCAAGCACCACCAATCCAATTCTCAAAGAACCATATCCAACTGATTTAATCTCCAGCCCTTTAAGGTGGTTACACTTAACCATATTCATTTTATCATGAAAAACATAGCTAGACCAGAGTCACCCATCCAAACCGCAAGCAAACACATGCCATAAGCACATCATAAAATATTTAGAAATGTCCATCAGCTCTTAACACTAGGTTGGTAATGGGACACTTTTATGTCCTGGGACACTTTTATGTCCTGTTAAGTGACCATTTTCCTCGAATTATGTCAAGAGTTTCAAAATGGATTTTGAGGTGCTATCTGTCTAGAAAGTTGTCTCATGAGCTGAAAAAAACTCGACATTTTTTTGGAATATCAATTCCATCTTTAACCTTGTCCTTGCACAACATTTCACAACCTAAACTGTGTGAAAAAACGGGTCCTGTTTTTGGCTTTTTTCAACTTTTTGCAACTATACCACCGTTAGAATTCATGTTTGTGAGGTCTATAATGCTGGAGAACTATCTTTAGTAGTCCTCAACATGTCCTAATGCTTCTAGGGAGAAATAAATGTTAAAGTTGTAAGTTATGACCAAATTACAAAAATTATCAAATCCTGTTTTTTAGCCAATTTTAGCTCTTCTATGATTTTTTTGGTGGCTTTCATGATATTCAAATGTAGTTTTGATTTTCTATGTCACATATTGTAACATAAAGCTAATATTCCTTGAGTTTTGGGGCACCTAATACCCTATTTTGCATAGTAGACAACGATGGTTGATTTTTTCAATTATAGAAGAAAACGAAACATTCTAGTATATCAAGTATAGCTTTTTCAATATTGTTAGTTTCTTGTGATAACTACATGCATTTTGTAGGTAGTAAACATATCTAGTCATAAGGATCAAATTTGGCTAGATATTGAATAGTTTCTATGGGATTCTACAACTCATAATGTTGAACCCAGTTTTTCATGCTTGTTGTATTTAGCACTTCATCTTTGTCCCCAAGATTCCCGTTGATAAGAGATGTATTATTTTTTTGACATGGTCCATGGCTCCTTATGAACCTAAAGGACAATAGGGAACTAAAAAATCATGCATATATTATTTGTATTGAGCGTGGCTATAGAAACTTTGACGATAGGTTTGCACAATGGTAAAAATTCAACTTTTTTGTACCTATTTCTTTTGGCAAAACAAAAAATAGTGAGTGAGAAGCAATCATATGTTCTGATCACCAACCCATTGAAGTTAACTAGGGAATTTATCTCAAGTCCTACAAAAATCCCTAATCTTATTTTTATGCAACAAAACGTAAGAAATGACTGTTTTGATGAAAATGTACTGGTCCATCAACTTTGGAGGCTTGGTGTGACCAAAAGATGAGAAATTTTACAAGTTTCTTATTTTTTACATGTATAGTAGGCCTTGAACTATAACCTCATCAAAGGATTTTACAAAATGAGTGGATCTACTATGGTTTTGGAGGTTTTTTTCAAAACCCTGAAAGGGCACTTTTATTTCCTGTTAGGTTACCAACCTAGTGTTAATTACCAAGAAAATAGGTATTACTATCAAATCTTAACCCATTAAGCCAAAGAACTCCACCAAAGAAGAAGAAGCCAGAGAATGAACCTCAAAAGCTTACTGCTTATCTTTCCCTTTAGCCATATCATAGCACACTCAAAGTACAATCACTCACACAATGAACCTCACGACAACAACGATTGATTGAATTTACAAAATCCTGCTAAGTGAGGAAAAATCCTCACCTTTATATAGGATTTGAAGGATCAAGGCTGAGAGTGTAACATTTAATGGTCTAGTAACTTGTGTGTAGCGGAAAATGACATAGACATAGTGAAAATTTAATTAAGAATATATTCCTAATGAGTATAGCAAGAGTGCTTGGATGGAGAGAGTTACAAAATCATAACACCTAGTTAGATAGGCATGAACAATAATTCAAAAAGAGAGAAATTAAGCTATTGACGATAGTTGAGGACCAGATTTTCATGGAGCCGCCCCCCCCTCCGAAAGGTTTTGTATTATAGGTTTCCCCCATCAAGGGAGAAATTTTACAATATAATACTTTGTGTCCCTTCAATAACTTGCTGGTGCGATGAAGATGGAAGCTTCAAGCACCAAGCTCACTCTTGAAAACACAACATCAATTCCCTCACGGTCTTAGACCCAAGACCTCACACACCTTAGAAGATGGTGAGAGCTAGCGGGGTATGAGAGTAGATCGAGAGGAAGGAGTATAATCACTCTTAATAGCTTAGCATAGCTTAGTAATTAGCATGGTACAAGAGACGCGCATGTATTGGAGCTTGGCTCTTGGTTGGATTTGCATCACAAAGCCAAGAGTTGTTGGTGTAGGCCCCCCTTCTCATAAGCTTGGAGTAGATGATGAGCTTTCCATTAAGATTGAGAAGAATATAGTCTTCTTTCCTTCACACATGAGCTTGTGTGAGTGTGTGTGCGTGATACTGCCTTGCAAAAATCAGCCCCCTCTCTCTCTCTTGGTTGATCCTCTTGCTAATTACTCATGTTGGCATCCTATTGGCCCCTGCAAAGCTTAGCCAATGACAATTAAGAAGCATAAGTGATAGCCTTGTGACATGTGTCCCCCTTTCCCCTTTTGTGAGAGCTTTAGGTATTTAAATAATGCACTTAAACTCTCATTGGACCTCTTAGTCTTCTGGCCAATAGGAATCAGGCAAGCCATTGGGATGATGAATGCTCATTGGACCCCTTGGGAGACTGTCCAATAGTCTTCTAGAGAGCTTAATTGTTTTTAAATGAATTAAACTAAATTTACTCTAGCCTAATTCTCATCGGTCCACCTCTATGGCCATCCAATAGGATTTGAATGCACCTTGGGGGCAACTGGGGTAGGAAGCTAACATGTGTCCACTATGCCCTTTGTGTAAAGGGAGCTTGGAAGAGTGTGTGTGTGTTTCTCTCTCATCCCCTATAAATTGGACTTGCCCCCTCCTATCTAGGGATACGTGAAGACTTTATGGTCTTCACATAAGCATCCAATTTTACCTAGAGTTTGACCATTGGACGTTACCTTTGAATTTTGAAACCTTAGCATTTTGGAAGTCTTAATGGGTTGAACCTTAGGGTCTTTGAAGCCCATTGATGCACATTGCTCTTTTGCAAATGGAACCCCCTTTGGATCCCTATTTCCCTCCTTTGGATCCTACTGTGATCGATCTGCCAGCCTAATCAATATTCTAGCTTTTTCTTCCCTGGAATTTTCCCATATTAAATGATCAGTTTAACATGAGAAAATCATTTAGGAAAGTTAGATATTAGTTATTATGACATTACCTCTCTCTTGAAATCATAGTCATCATTGAATATGAGGTAGAGGCAATAAAGCCTAGTCATTAGTCCGTTTGCTAGCGGATAGAGGATCCCTATTGTACCCTACGACATCATCCCAAAATGGATGACTAGTCCATTTGGTGCTTGAGAGCGTTAGCTGCTGCAAGCATGTCTGCACTTTAGTCCGTACACTACAACACGTTGCGCCAAAAACGACGCAGATATTGGCAAGACAAGATTTATTTTATAAGTAAAATACACTGGAATAAGCATCGTAAAATAAACGCCGGTATCGTAGCATCGGTATAAATATCGATAAATGCCATCAAAATAGATGCACTTATAATCGTCGGAATACACATAGTAATAAACGCTTCTATGAACACAGTTATCAGTGCCGAAAAGTGTATGTAATACCGATGTTTTTTTGGAGGCTAATACCAACGCATATACCGTAGTCTGTTCCGACGACCAAACCTGCAATTTTTTTTTTGGATAGAGAGGACTGGGAACTGATGCTGCATGTACTGCAGTAACAAAAAACAACCCTCTCTACCCAAAGGAAGAGTGCACAAGCAACCACACTCCACCTACAAGTTGACGCTAAAAAGCGGGTGTATACAGATGAGCAAAATTGTAAGAAGAAACAAAACCACAAAATCAAAAGCTTGATCATGACAAGTTCTCTAAAGCATAATGATAACGTCGACTCCCAAACCATAGGCAGAACGACATAACCATAGCCATAACCAAAATTTGATTTCCAAACCATAACTATCACGTGATTGCCATAACATCACTGAAAAACATAACCATAACTTGATTGTTAAACCCTAACCATACCATGATTGCCATACCATCATTGCAAAACCATAACCGTAACTTGATTGCGAAACCATGATCAAAATCTCTGTGCCATACCATGACCATAACCTATGTGCCATACCATAATTGCAAAACAAATCATAATCACAAACGGAATGCAAAACCATAAATTTAAGCACTACAAAAATGTACATGCAAACAATCTATTTGCGGGTCGCCGCGACGGACATCCATAGCATAGCTCTCATGCATCAACATAAAATATCAATACAAGGGAAGCGACCAGGATGAGGCATGGAAACTCACTAGGGTGTCAATCCTAACGAAGTGAACTCAATGAGATGCAACTACTAACTCCGCAAGCAAATCCTAGGCACTAACACCAAGTAATCTGCCTATGTCCTTCTACACATCTCTACAGTCATCGCGTTCGTTTACCATGAAATCATATTAGATTCGCACGAAACTTGAAGGGAAGCTACAGGGGACTATCAGGAGCATATCCTATCACTGTCACAGCATTCTGGAGAGGTACAACGACCACGATCGTTCATCTCAAAGTCAGCAAAAATAGCAAACATGTGAACCTAAAGGGTCGTTTTAGGGTCCCTAAAGCCTCTCCTAGGGTCAAAACAACATAAAATACACGTTTAAACACTCAAAACAGCGATTTAAGGTCTCAAACTCGTAGTTAAAAACCTACACCGAATCTTGAATGATTACACTTGAATGGAAGAGCAAAGTAAGAGGAACACAATGCAATAAACAAATCTGAATTTGGATTACCGTAGCCACAGTAGCGAAGATTACAAGTTGGAGCAAGAAGAAGCTCTCAAACATACACTGTCTTCTCAGTTTCTCATAAAAAAGATAATGTTCAAACTTACAAAATTGACCTTTATAGTTTAGGTCTTTACAAATGGCTTGTCCGGCCAAAAGCTCCTAAACTTCTAACTGGCTTTCTAATATACAATTGCTCCCAGAAAAATAATCATAAATTCTTTTACAAGTTCTCGGCTTAGAGATGCTCTCTTACAAAAGAATTTTACAAGGGTTTCCCACAAAAATGTGCCCTCCTTCTCTAGAAACCGCTGCTTCGTCCGCAAAACACTCCCCCCTTATCCTTGCACGTCCTCCTGCATGTTCAGAGCTTTGGTCGTTGATGGGGCTCCAAGGAGGCAAGAGTTGCTGAAAAGCTCCACGTGCGGAGTACTGCTTCTAGGGCTTCTTGATGCTATCTGAAAGGGTTTTCACTCAGTGTGTGCTAGTATGCTACGTACTGTGCCTTGAGGTCTTTCACCATAGGATAAAAGATCCTTGAGTCGATTTCGAAGAAACCTGTGACAAAGGCCTCTTCAAACGTCTGCAAGTAATGTCTAGGAAGGTACATGAGTTTGGAGTACATTGCCATTAGGATATGTCGTGGCGGCGAATCTTGCAAATTCCAGCAAATTCCTCGATGCCCTTCTAAGAACAGATTCCATGGGTGATCGCCGTCTTCAGTGTCTTTGAACACTTGGATGCAGGTGACGATCATTCGGGCTATCTTAACCAGCATCTGACAGGCCACGCCGGGGACATCCCGCAGCAAGGTGATTGTAGAATTCAGAGTCTTGACTACATAGGCTACTGTAGGAGGACTTTGCGCTGTCAGGACTAGGTAGTTCAACTTTTGCTTCCTCGAGCCTTTCCATGTGGCAAACTCCTTCCATGTGCGTCTTCTAGAGACTAGGAAGAAAGTAGGATCGATTTGAATGTGCTGAGGAGCGTTGTGGTAATTGGTTAGATCCTGTGGACGCTTGCCCAACCACTTCTGCCTCCATTTAGGGTGATCTTCGATGAGAGCCCGGAGCTTCTTCAGTTGTCAATGCTACACCTTCGTAATCTCCATTTTTGTTTCGTGGCAGGGTCGGCCGTATCTTCTCCTTCCAGAGGATTGCTTCATGGCATATCAAGGGAAAAGGTAGGTACTCATGGCCAAACCTCTCCACTTGCTCTTCTTGCTGTAAGAACGCCAGGGCCGCTGACTCCATTATCTTCTTTTTGTATATCATGTAATCTTTTGCTGGTCCCTCTAGCATGTCCTTGATGGTCCGAGTTAGATCATCTCTTATGTCTAGATTTTCCTCTGTTGATCCTTGCTCTTGTTCTCCTTGATGTGATGTTTCAGGCAAATCAGACATTTCTTGTCCTGGTAGCAGTTGCGGTTGCACTTGGGCTTCCTCCGTTCTGATTTGCTTTTGAGAAATCAGGTTTTCTTTTTCTTTCAGCAGTGTCTCGCTGATCTGCTTCTGAGTCTCTAACTCTGCTCTCGCCGCTGCCAATCGCTACTCCACCTCTTTTACCTTTTGCTCATTGGCCGCCGTCTGGGCCATCATTCCTGATAAGAGCAGCTGTTTTTGAAGTTTTTTGTGCTCTAGCTCCCCTTTCAGCGCCGCTAGGGTGTTCACTACTGCAGCATTGTCTGATGTGGAGACCAATGCCCCAGCAGGTTCCTGGTTCGCCATCAAGGTTGTCAGAGTACTTTTGACAGTGATGTATGAACTATTAACCCTCTGAAACCTTGCGCTTTCGTAAGCAAGATGCTCCATTGCTTTCTTTACTCTTGCTGTCAATTCCTGGCATTCCTTTCCTTGGTTGTCAACTCAGTCCTGACATGCACCAGGTCTCTGATCAGAGACTGAGCCTGTTGTCACTCAGTGTCTCTTTCCTTCGTTGCGAGCTCCAGTTGTGCCCGCAGGCTCTCTAACTCCTCTTGCCCAGATTTTTTCTTTTGTTGAGCCTCCTGTACCTGCTTTTCTTTTTCTCTCAGCACCACGTGCTGGCATTGGAATTGTTTTTCCAGACCTTGCAAGGTTTTTCTGAAGTCGAATTCAGCGATAACCTGAGAGGCTTCTTGGTATCCTATTGCTTCCGTAGGAGGCATAACTCTTTTTGTGAGGATGAAGGAGGAGGAGGTGGTGGTTTTTTGGTTGATGGAGAAGGAGGAGGAGGAGATTTCGGCAAGGGAGGAGGTGGTGATTTAGGCGAGGGAGGAGGTGGTGATTTCTCCACTTCTTGGACATGCCTCTTTTTTGTTGCATCTTCCTTTGGCTGTGAAGCAGACGCGTCCGCTTTTCTTTTCTTTAAAATATTTATTATTCTTTGGCGAGTCAAATCCGCCGCCCGTCGTGCTTCCACATTCCTCTCTCTTTGAGTTTTCTTTAATTGCTCTGCTTGGTTCGTATCTTCAGCCGCTTCTTTCTCCTTTGTTCCTTCAGTGGACTGAGAAGAAATGTCCACTTATGCAGCCTTTTGTTCTGCTTCTTTCTCCTTTGTTCCTTCAGTGGACTGAGAAGAAATTTCCACTTCTGCAACCTTTTGTTCCGCTTCTAACCTTTGTTTTTCAGCCCGTATGCGAGCTGCATTTTCTATTCTTTCTTGTCTTTCCTTTTCGAGTCTTCGTTTTTCCGTTTGTTGTGTTGCAGTAGCCCTTGCCTTTCTGTCAGCAGCCCGCAACTTGGTCCTTCTTTCCACAACTCTTTGTTGGGCCTCTGCATATGCTTTTTGAAGGTCAGACTGCGGCTCTGTACTTATTTCCCTTTTTCTTCTCTCAAGCAGTGTGGTGGAGTCTTCCTCCTCGCTTTCTTCAAATTCCGATGGTCCTTTGTCTTTTGACCCTTGAGAGTTTTCCTCGTCTTCAGTCTCCGTCTTTCCTTCATCGCTTGAGCTTTTGTTGGTTTCCTTGGCCGTGCGCAATGACGTTGCGCTAGTGGTCGTCCTTACTGAGTGAGCAACCAACTTTGCTTTCTGAATCAAGGCCGTTTGAGAACTAGCTGGTGGCGGCGGCAGGTCTTCAATCATGCCCAAAGCTTGGTATGCTATTCTTGTTAGCATTGGCTCTGCACTCATGTAGCTCTTGTTCTTTGCCGAGCTTTTTAAATTGGCTTCGATCAAGTTCTCCAAGATGTAAGAACCATAATCGCATCGGATGGTTCTGTTTTCAGCTGTTGCTAGAGCCATGACCACTGCAATGTGCAAGATCGGCTCGGTGTAGCGAGGAGGATTTTGTACCCTGAAATGTTGAGAGATTAATCTCATTGGTAACTCCAGCTCACCGTATATCATGTCACTGTACTTGTACTTGTTTCCTTTTGCTTTGATAAATGCCTTCTCGTTATCCAGTGACTTGGTCTTTGCCAGCAAGTCATGTTGCCCTGGAAGGAAGTGCAAAGCTTTGTTCTGATGATTTCTTTTGTGATCTTTACTTTTACCTCTGAGCCATCCTTGTCGGTGAGCATTGCTTGCCCATCATACTGTATCGAGCTCATGAGCTCGTGGGCCCTCATGAAGTCTGTTCCCCATGGCTGCAATCTGAAAAACTGCTCCAAATGCATAGCCCGCACGGCTTCTGTGACCTCCGGCCTTCGATGGAGATTCCATATTTCTCGAGGCATGATAGTCGTCTTTACCATGTCACAGTCAGCATCCCTAAACTTTGCGATGAAAATGTGAGCAGGGATCTGAGCTAGTGTTTCATCCGAGATGTGAGCTTTTTCGTTTGTAGAGAACTCATCCACTTCATATGGTGCTGCTGTCCACTGCGTTGCTTGCTTTTGGCGAGGCATTCTGTGTCATTAGAATCACAAGCTGTCAGGATTTTCCTTTCGCAAACAGTAGCATTTAGACTTTTAGTAAAAAGCAGTTCAAAAGTTAAAACTGATCATAACTTGAACAAATCTCATCCATTCTTGTCCATATTTCACCAGTGGGACTAGGAAGACTAGAGCTATGACTGATTGAAGTCTAAGCCAAATATGGGCCTGAGGTACACCAATTGCGATCGTAGTACAGAGGCCAAAGTCTGGGCTTTTGAGCTTTTACTGCTTCCATGATGAGTTGCTATCATCAGCCTACTCCGCTGTCTGATTATGACTTGATCAGGCACTTTTTACCCCGTCTTTAGAGATTTTCTAGACTTGGGTATTTTTCAGGCATTCTTTGGATACCAATGAGATAATTGGGCATCTCCAAGTCACCTTTTAGTCTTTGAAATTAGTTCGGCCAAATTATTCCCTTGTGTGATCACTCGAGACTGAAATGGTCATCTCCGTCCTTGTAGGAGATTCTGAGCTCCATTCAGGGTTTTCTACTACTGTGCTGACTCCTAGTCGGACAGATATACCTTTCAAACCACCCGTCATAATTTTCTGTGGAATTTTGGTAGTTGTAGGTCAAATTTCCCGATTCGGGTGTGTTTGAAAAATTTGGCCCATTCTATGAGCAAAATTTGTGCATTTTTCATGAAAATTCAAGAGAGTGTATCCCTCACTGAGTTCTAAGCTTAGGTCAAGCCAAAATTTCTAAAACCTACAACTGGAGGCACCGATCGCGATCGTACCATAAATCCCAAATTAATTTTTGACACCTGAAGATTGTTGGCAAAGCTGAGAGGAGGCCTTTTGCAATTTCTGTGCCAAGTTTGGTCAGTGGGGTACACCGATTGCGATCGTTGTACCACCACCAAAATGCTTTCTGACCACATGGCTTTGTTCCTGACATTGTGGGGAACACATTGATGTGTTATGTGCTTGAAAAAGTTTTGTCATGATGCCTCTAAGGGCCCTTGACCTATTTGACTCAATCCGACTTTGATTTGCTCCATTCGCCCGTTTGTGCAATGATTTGCGTTTGCATGCGTAATAGACTTGATCTTTACTTGATAAGGAACATACCTGTGAAATCTGGTATGAAATGCTAGCTCCGATCGTCCGTATGGGGTAGAAATGTGGCAGCTCGCTCTAGGTCAAGAAGCTCTTTTCTTCTCTCTCAAAATGTGAAAATGAACAATGAGCCAGAATTTGGCCTACCTGATCCATATCTTCTTGAGGTTTTCGTGACATATGGAAAATTTTCCTTACCTTTGATCCCGATATAATTTCATACTATTTGTGGGTCGAACCGTTCGTCATTCTGGCGTCGTATGACCATTTGATGCGATTCTGGCGAAATGTGGTCATGATCATTAAGGTTGAAATTCGACATCTTCAGATTAGCTTCATATCTTCCATGCTTGATAACCCTATCATGATACTTCGGCGTTTGCTTCCAGAACTTGATTCCGACACAGTGGGCAATTATTTTTAATTTTTGAAAGATTATTAACAAAAATCAAACAAAATAAATTGAAAATACTTATTAACACTAGGTTGGTAACCTAACAGGACATAAAAGTGTCCTTTCAAGTTTTTTAAAAAAACCTCCAAAACCATAGTAGATCCACTCATTTTGTAAAATCCTTTCATGAGGTTATAGTTCAAGGCCTACTACACATGGAGAAAATAAGAAACTTGTAAAATTTCTCATCTTTTAGTCACACCAAGCCTCCAAAGTTGATGGACCAGTACATTTTCATCAAAACAGTCATTTCTTACATTTTGTTGCATAAAAATAAGATTAGGGATTTTTGTAGGACTTGAGATAAATTCCCTAGTTAACTTCAATGGGTTGGTGATCAGAACATATTGATTGCTTCTCACTCAGTATTTTTTGTTTTGCCAAAAGAAATAGGTACAAAAAGTTGAATTTTTACCATTCTGCAAACCTATCATCAAAGTTTCTATAGCCACGCTCAATACAAATAATATATGCATGTTTTCTTAGTTCCCTATTGTCCTTTAGGTTCATAAGGATCCATGGAGCATGTCAGAAGAATAATACATCTCTTACCAAGGGGAATCTTGGGGACAAAGATGAAGTGCTAAATACAGCAAACATGAAAAAACTGGGTTCAACATTATGAGTTGTAGAATCCCATAGAAACTATTCAATATCTAGCCAAATTTGATCCTTATGACTAGATATGGTTACTACCTACAAAATGCATGTAGTTGTCACAAGAAACTAACAATATTGAAAAAGCTATACTTGATATACTAGAATGTTTCGTTTTCTTCTATAATGGAAAAAATCAACCATCGTTGTCTACTATGAAAAATAGGGTATTAGGTGCCCCAAAACTCAAGGAATATTAGCTTTATGTTACGATATGCGACATAGAAAATCAAAACTGCAGTTGGATATCATGAAAGCCACCAAAAAAATCATAGAAGAGCTAAAATTGGCTAAAAAACAGGATTTGACAATTTTTGTAATTTGGTCACAACTTACAACTTTAACATTTATTTCTCCCTAGAAGCATCAGGACATGTTGAGGACTACTAAAGATAGTTCTCTAGCATTATAGACCTCACAAACATGAACTTTAGAGTGGTATAGTTGCAAAAAGTTGAAAAAAACAAAAAACAGGACCTGTTTTTTCACATAGTTTAGGTTGTGAAATGTTGTGCAAGGACAAGGTTAAAGATGGAATTGATATTCCAAAAAAATGTCGAGTTTTTTGTTCAGATCATGAGACAACTTTCTAGACAGATAGCACCTCAAAATCCATTTTGAAACTCTTGACATAATTCAAGGAAAATGGTCACTTAACAAAACATAAAAGTGTCCCATTACCAACCTACTGTTAACCGGCGAAAATTAGCCAAAAATTATTATACTCACCCCTAAGCATATATTTTCACTAGAAGCATCCCAATGCTACAAATTTTGTCATTACAGCTCATTATTATACTGGTTGGATGATAAAATGCCAGATTGGATGATAAAATGGTAAAAATGCCAGATTTTGATCAAATTTGTTCGAAATTGAACTCTAAAAAATGAAAAAAACAACAAACACAGGCATTATGTACATATATACATGTTGAACCCCTTAATGGTCCTGACTGCTGCTAGATTCAGCAGTTACTCCCCCCTTCCTAAACTGAGTCGTCCCGGACGAAGGTTGTGTGCATGTGCATGGGTTTTGAATTTTGTGCATGTGCACGGCCGTCTAATGTGGCCCTATCCTCATGTTTGAGACAATGCATTGGAAAACAAAGTGCTGTGCAAGATGTGGGGACTGAATGTAATTTTCAGTGGCTTCGGAGGGCGAGGCTAGCTGTTTATGGAACAAAAGAGCTTGCAGTTGATTGATCTCTCCTTGATTGTTGGTTTTTTGATGGCAACTATTTTTGGAACCCATTTGTATTCAATTTTTTTCATATTTGCCGATTTTGATGCAGGTTCCTGAATTTTCTTAGGTTTCCATTGCCATTTTGTTAGTTCAGGCTTCCTGGATTGACTTTTTGGTCTCCCTTCGATCTTTGTCTCGCTGAATCTTTGGTTGTCTCCAGCTTTGGTTGCCATTTCCACTCTGGATTAGCTCCTGAAGGACTTTGATATGGTGTTGCTTTCATCAGGAGTTGTGCCTTGGGTAGCCATATCTGTCTCTATTTGTTCTGCATGACGGTTTTCTTTATGCATACTTTTTGAACAGTTGTTTTCTGTGTTTCTAGCCGATGAGCTGATTTCTTTGTGTCGATAGGGATAATCGGTCACGAGTGATCTATTTTGGCGAATGGAGTCATGTACGTGTTAGAGTTGTGTGTGTACATCAGTGCATATTCTGACCATTCGGTAACTGCATTGTACGTTCTCATCCATGGAACTCTCAAACATAGTGATTCTCTGATTTCTTTGTCTTTCATTACGAAAAATTGATGAGGACAACTATTTCCATCAATATTGATTAGTAAGTTTACTATCCCCAATGTTGGCATTGTTGCCCTGTTTGCGGCTTGTAAATCTCGTGTGGATTGCACTAGAGGTTCGTCAGTAAGCATCTTGTAAGTGGAGAAGTTGACCACATTGACTCTTGCCCATGTGTCGATCAATGCTTGTTGATATCTGCCATTCGGAAGTTTGACATTGATGCGAACATCAATTCCTATTTCCCATTGCTCGTCAGTGTGAATTATAGAAAGAGTAATTTGAGCATTATCTGCTAGTTGAGGAAGTCTTTGTTGTTGTAATTTTTGTTTCCGCTTTAAAATCCTGATTCTGGCCTTCTCCTGTGCTTGAGCTTTTGTCTCATTTGCTTTGTTCTTGTGTTCCTTCGTAGCGTGGATTTTGGCGAGCATCTCTGAGGTTAGTGGTAGGTTGTACTTCTTTAATCTGCAGCCACTAATCCAATTAGGCATCTCCTCTCCCTCTAATGTCGCAAGCTTAATGACACCGCTAGATGATATGTCATGAATCACATAGGGTCCATTGCCTCGCTTTTTGAGTTTCCGGGAATGTTGTTTCAGGGTATACATTAAGATGTAATCCCCCGTAGCAAATTCCTTGCTGATTACATGTTGGTCAAAGAATGATTTCATGTTTCGTTTTTGCGCGTAGATTGATGCAATTGCTCTCAATTTAGTTTCATCCAGTTTTTCTAGGATATCTATTTGATTGGATAATTCATGGCCCGTCCATTCTAATTCTTTAGCTACTCAGAGTGTGGGGATAAGAAACTCAAAGTGACAAAATCTCTTGAATTCCATAAACCATGTTAAACGGAGTCGTTCCGATTGAGGTTTTGTAAGCTACTCTATATGCCCATAAAGCTGAATGCGGCTTCTGATCCCAGTCGGCTCTCGATTCACTAACAATTTTCGTGAGAATTGTCACCAAAATCTTGTTTGTACTTTCTGCTTGGCCGTTAGCTTGTGGATGATAGAGAGCCGACTTCCTGTGAATTACGATGAATTCATCCAATAGGAATTCGATCACTTCATTGACAAAATGAGTCCCTCTATCGCTCACTATCTCTATTGGTATGCCATACCTGGTGAAAATGTTCTCATACAAAAATTGTCCTGTCATTTTTGCATCATTTTTGGTTGTGGCTTTCGCTTCAACCCACTTTGTTAGATAATCTGTTGCCACAATAATGTATTGAGCATGCGTTTTATATCCCAGAGGCGCAATTGGTCCTACAAAATCTATTCCCCATTTTGCAAACGCCCTTGCCCCCATCATTGGCCTCAAGGGAATGTCATCTCGTGCTCTAGGAATCTTTGTCCTCTGGCAAGCGTCACATTGTTTCACAAACTCTTCAGCGTCCATGAATAGTGTAGGCCACCATATGCCAGCAATAAGAATTGCTTTGGCTGTTTTGTCAGCTGAGAAATGTCCTCTAGCTTGTCCGCCATGTGCTTGCTCTAAGATAGGAATGTATTCCTCTTACGTTGCACACATTCTCAATTGATTGTGTTTTCCCCTCTTGTAAAGATTTTCCTCAATCAATACATAGTTTTCTGCCTCTTTCGTGATCGTTTTGATACGTGATCTACTCATCCCTTCAGGCAGTATTCCAGTGGTGAGGTATTCTACAATGTAGTTACTCCATCAGGGTGCTACAGTTAATTTGAATAGAGTCGCGTGTTCTATCGGCTTTTGAAAAGTGGAGATAACACATGATTTGATATGCTTATGAACACTTTGTTGCATTTTTGGCCAATATACACCCATTCTCATCAATCTTTGATACGTCTGTGTATGCCCATTGTGAATCCCCGTTGTTTGCACATGAGAATGGTGTAGATACAAGTCCTGTTCACTTGATTCAACACAAAGCCTAAGAATTTGATCCGATCCCTGTTTATATAGCCTTCCAGCCAGCATTACCAATGATCTAGATGCTGCAATGGTAGATGGTTGTCTTGTCAAATTCAATGACCCAATAGTCAACAAAGGAATTACATCCTCGCTCCATCTTGGAACCATTTTTATGAGATATGCATCTAGAAAATCATCATCAACTCCTATAGGGTTTTCTCCATGCACCATTCTAGATAAATGATCTGCTCGTTGGTATGTAGTTCCTTTTTTGACTACAACCGTGAAGTCAAACTCAAGCAGTATGATGAACCATCGTACAATCCGCCCCGTAATGCAAGGTTTGTTTACCAAGTATAGCAGTACTTGGTGATCAACGAAGAATACAAATTTATTGGAAAGTAGGTAATGTCTAAACTTTTTCACAGCATAGATCATACCCAAACCCTTCCTTTCAGTTGTTGTGTAATTCTTCTCTGCACTGTTTAGTTGTCTACTAGAGTAACTGATTGGAAAATCCATGTTGTTTTCTCCAGGTTGTGCAAGTATGCATCATATAGCATATGCTGACGCATCTATGTGGACGTGGAATATCTTTTCCCAATCCGGAGCCTTCAAAATTGGAGTGGATATCAATCTTTGCTTCAAAGTTTGAAAAGATTTCTCGCACTCATCTGTCCACTCAAATTTAGTTATCAACGCGTAAAGTGGTTTTGCAATTATAGCGTATGAGTAGATAAATCTACGATAATATCCACAATGGCCCATAAATGCCTGTACCTCCTTTACCTTTACTGGTCGTGGTAGATCAACAATTACGCTGATCTTCTCCATGTCTGTCGAAATACCATTTTTGGACACTATGTGTCCCAATATTTTTCCTTGTCTTACCATGAAGACACATTTCTCCGGATTCAGGCAAATCCGATACAGACTGTATTTGTTGAATACTTCGGTCAAGTGCTCTGTGTGCTCCAATCTTAAGAGAGAGTGAACGCACAAGTCATCCATGTAAATTTCTAAGAACTGTCTTAGATATTCTTTAAAAGCATGACCCATCAGCCTCTAAAATTTGGCTGGTGCATTCGTTAAGCCAAAAGACATTACCTTGAATGCAAAAATGCCCCATTCAGTTGCAAAATCCATCTTGTGTTGATCCTCTGACTTTATTGCGAGTTGGTTGTAGTCTGAAAAGCCATCTAAGAAACTGTAAGCTTCTTTTTCTGCCACTCTTTCTATTACATGATCAGTAATGGGGAGGGGATAGTTGTCCCGAATTGTAGCAACGTTTACTTTCTTGAGATTGACGCACACTCTCAACTCCATTTTTATTCGGGACCACTAATCGGTGAAACCCAGTCAGTGTGCTCAATTTTGTAAATAAACTCTGCCTCTCTCAGCTTATCTATCTCCTCCTTGATCTTTCTTGCAAACGTCTCATTGTAAGTATAAGGACGTTGTCTGCTTGGTTTGGCGTCATTCTTAAGAGGTATTGTGTGTTGACAGATACTTGGATCCACCCCCTTAAGATCTTTGTATGACCATGCAAACACATCTCTATACTGTTTTAGAGTAGCTATCAAAAGATTTTTCTCTTCTTCAGTAAGATCCGTGGCAATATATGCACGTTTTGGATCTTCTCCTGGCTCCGCTAGGTCTATTCATTTGGCTTTTTTAGGACCTTCATATGATGTACCAGGTTCCTTCAATTCCCTCATCGGTTGTTGCACTATGATTTTTCTATCTTGTATGGTATACTTCTTATAATGGGACGGCACATCCATCTTGTCAGAATTCGTGTCCTCATCTGTTTCCATTTCAATTGTCCATATGTCTTTGAGGGTATGTTTGAGTTTGTTGTACTCTGTTTTCCTCTCTGTTTTGATCATTCTAGACCCTATTTCCCCCTCCTTATGTGTCTCAGTTGTTTGCTTTTCGCGCTTGTTCTTCTTGTTGTTTTTCCATGGTTTAGTTTTAATAAACCGGCCACCAGTGACCTTGTCTTTGACACAATCATCAGCTTTTACAAGCCTTAGATATCCCATTCTGTCATTGACAAGAGGCATGGGTTTATTCTTATTCGCTCTTGATTTCGTTGTTCTCTTTGACCTATACCGCTCTTGTCGACTAGGTTTTTGGTTAGGAAACTCGTAAAACCTGTCCGGTCTCGACATATACTTCATATTCATCTCTGATCCACTTGATCTTTTGTCATCAGCATCTATCATTTGGATTTCATCACCCAGTGATGATGGAAGGTCACCGCTTAGTGAGTCTGTGATTTCCTCCTCTATTCGATTCCTATCGTCCACTACAGATATCTCATCAACTATTCTTTTATACTCAATCTCACGTAGTGGTTCTTCTTCTTCCTCACTTTTTGATCCTGACTCAAGGATGACGCTAGCCATTTGCAACGTTTCTAGGTCATATCCTTCATCGTCACAAAATTTCGTAGGCGTGCATTCGTTAACATATACATCCAAGGTTGAAAATATTTGAGTCCACCCAAATGGCTCAAATAAATGTTCAGGGAAAGGTTCTGGAAGATAAGCTTCGTCTTCTACGGACCTTTCCAACACACATTCCTCATTGATTAAGTCTCCACAATCAGATGCTCCACACATCCAGACATGTGCTTTCGTTTGTAACCACGCAAGTATTTCTTTTTCATTCACTGTGGTTGAATCAAATTCTTGCACTAGTGTTTTTGCAACGTCTCTATAGCTGTGATCCTTCATGTCGATTTTCGTTATTAACTCCTCATGCCTTAGGTAAATTTAGTCGTACCAATCTTGTATCATTTTGAGTTGACGCATAAAAGGTCGCCCCAAAATAATGTCAAAGTTGTTCATTTTTCTGAGATCTACCACGGCAAAGGTGTGCTCATAGTTAATTCCACACGAAGTTACAATTATTTGGTCTAGGATTCCCAATGGTCTCTCTACATACCCATCTGTGAGTTGCAGTTTCATTCTCATGCTTTTGAGAGCTGGACGGCCCCATTTCTCCCAGAGTTGCTTTGTAGCAATCGCAACTCCCGCTCCACTGTCTAGGATAGCTATCGTATTTATATCCTCATATTCGACAGGTAAGGTTGTATTACCTTCCTCACCTTCACAGTAATATCCAACCTTGTTTATGGGCACAGGTTGGGCTTTGGGTTGACCTTCCCGTTTGTTTTCTTCTACCGTAGGGTTTGTCTGAAGAGGAATCTTTATTCCTTTGTTCTCCAAATGTTTCCCCATGTCTTCCCATAAGTGTGGTCTGACTCTCAAGAGTTCTGACAATGTGATTGTGCATGTTACAGGTCTCGACAACATCTCTTGAAGACTTTTTGAGTCAATCATTTGTGGAAGATCTCTCATCTGGGATGGAACTAATCTTATCTCCGATTGTGCCTCGTGTTCACCTATAAATGAAGGCAGGTTTTTCAGGGATTGAGCTTTGCTTTCAATCAAAACCGCCGTTCCTGCATCTCCATACAGCGATTGTATATCTCCTGGATAAAATTCGTTGTCCATGTTAACCTCAGGAATTGGTGCAGACTGTAACGTCGCACTTCGTTCTTTCTATTTCTAATGGTTTCCCATAAGTGTTGTGGCCATGGTTCTTCCACTTTTGGAATTGGCATTATAGTCATTGACTTAGCATCATCAATGGTGTTTGGCACCACTCGTGATCCAATGGCAATATCATTTCAGACCTGGGTCCGTTTACATGTTCTGATTCATCGATCTTCAGTTTTTCTTGCTCTTTGTGAATCAGCACTTCTTGTTCTGGGGTTCTAATCGCATTAGGTTCCATCAATGCCTGGGCTGTTTCAATGAGGTGTTTACACATTTCCAAACGCTTCGTTTCCACTTCTTGAGGATAAGTCAACCATCTCTGCTCTAAGGTTTGGTTTGTTTTTAGCCTTGCTTCATACGCTTGTAATAGAGCATCTAAAGGCTCTAGCACTTTCTCGACCAAGACTGATCCCCCTGAGGATGCTTTCCTTGGCTTGTTGTTGTCTTCAATAGTTTTACTATCTCTCTCTTGTTTCAGTTGCTCTTTCGTTTCACGTAATTCATTTTGCATGGAAATTTGGGTTTTTATCCTTGGCCTTCTTATTTTCATTCTGTCTCGTTTCGCCTTCCAGAATTTCCACTGTGTTCTCACAGATAAACTCTCATTTTCTGTTGGTATTGGCAACTCGACCTTTTCCTCCAATGGCTTGTTTTTCTCTAAGTCCTTGGCTTGGGCTCTGGTTACCGCATTGATCTGGATCATGGGTTTCGTTTATGATCCACTGCTTGCACTTGGTAACACCCCCACAATATTCATAGTTGCTTTTTCCTTGTTGTCCGGATTCCTTGGGCAATATGGCAGTATGTGATTCACACCACACCCGTCACAAAATCCAAAAATTTTCACTCTTTCGCCCTTGAAAGGACAACTACGCTCCCAATGATATGAACTTCCACAGTTATAGCATGGTCCAATTGGTGGTTGATTTTGAGGAGGTGGTCCCATAAGTTGTCCTGCTCTATTAGGATATCCTCTTGGTTTGTAGTTCTGGTTCGCAATGAACATTAGCGTTCTTTCATCCACCAAATATTGATCGCTCGAAGGTTGTGCTACATACGTTGGTGGTGCCATACCCTCGTTATTTCCCCATGGTTGATAGGCTTTGTCTGCGTACATCTGTGGCTCAGGTTCAATTACATAAGGCTCCTTCGGTTCCTCGTAATAAGAAATTTGAGGTGTATTATTTGTTCTTGGTGATGCTTCGTAAGGTTGAGCATACCTAATCATAGCCCTATTTTTCTGTGGTAATGGAGGTTATTGACCCAACACAGGTTGAGGTCTGTCTGCTCCTGCTACCATATTTACATTTGTCCCAACTTAATATCTCCGAGGAGGTGGCTGGGGTGGTCCTACTGGAGGTCCATACGGCCTTTCCCTCACATAGTTTTTGTTGTAAAAACACTCATCCATGCCATGGTTTGTCCATTTTTGCTCTATTGCACACCATTTCAGTACTCGTTCATTCGCTACTGGTGCTTTCGGTTGTTGTGTGCACCACGGTGTCGGGTGATCCCCCCCACATATGTCACATTTCCTAGTCTTAGACTGTCTCATCATCGGATTTGATCTCATTTGTTGCTGCATTCTGTTCGTTAATTTCTCTATCATTTGGTCAGCTGTCGGCATCAAAGAAGCCTGAGCATCTTTCTTGGTAGAGGGTTCACTCTTAATAGATGAAGAGCCACTAGTTACTGAATCAGTATCTTCTGACACTTCCCCATATGCTTTGTAGTTATCAACAAGATATAATGCTTCCCTTGTAACCTGTTCAAATGTGCTACGGGCCTTCAAGTGAAGGTACTTTTTTAAGGTTTCGTTTCTAAGTCCTTCAATGAAGAGCACAGACAATCTCTCATCTTGCGGTAATTCTCCCCCTGGGCACCTCTCGATGTATTGCTTGAATCTCAAGGATGCTTCCTTAACTTTTTCGTTCTCCTTTTGTTTAAAAGCATATATCTGTGATACTGTATTATGCTTTATACTCCCACAATACATATTCAATATTCGAACAAGTTTCAGGGCTCAAAGGTTGAAACCATGTTAAGGCCGTTCCTTCCAAGGTCATCCCGAATCCCTCATATTGAGTATGAAAATCAGTGATCTGCTCTGCCTAAAGACTTGCTTGAAGAGTGACACATGGGCATATGGATCCCCTGATCCGCTATACTTCTTTGGCATGCACTTCGCTACCTGGGATGGCCTCATCCGTCTCTGGTCTGTGACCAATCTCCATGCTCCCGCTTCTCGACTTAATCTTTCTCGTACATCATGGATATCGTGGGTTGCTCTCGGTGGTTCCCCTGCCACGAATCTACTACTAGGAGGCAAATGTGATGGTGTGGCTGCAAATGTCGGACCTACTGTGGTATGTGTAGAGATAGGAACTGCACTACCCCGATTCGTAGCCATTGATTCTCTGGAACGTAATGTTCCCATGGGGCTTGGCATAGAATACTGAGGTCGACTGAAAGAATTAGCTACATGAGTCCTCTCTCCACCTGTTGCCATCGGGTCTGCCATGACAATTGTAGGTGCTGGTCTCAGTGGGCTTGGAGTGACATAATAATGGTGGAGTGGTCTCCCAAAGTACGTTATCCTTCCAACTCCTTTTTATCGATTGCTGCGTATCGTCTTCCATACTTGTCGTATGCGACGATTTTCGTTTCTAATCCCTCGGTGTAGGTGAAGACATAAAGTCTTTTCCACACTGTCAACTCATCGACGTAGGGTTCCTTGCATCTGTAATAGGGATCTTCCTCTCCATTATTATACTTGTATAACCTTACGTAGACATTGTCTGTGTTGACTCTCAAAGTTTCATTTTCTCGTCTTAACCTCGCATTAGGGAAGCTCATTGGTGGTGCTTTCTCCTCAGGTTCCTCATCTACTTTGGATTTCGCGCCCATCAATCCCCACTTGTCCACAATGTTAGGATTCAGGACTACCAAGTACATGATACGTTTGGCATCTAGGTACCTATCTCCGCTATAGCTCACAGGCACTAAGTCCTTGAACTCACTTGGTCTATCTTCTATTGTCACACAGTAGCGGTCCATACCATCTTTGTAGATCTTGGCACCTTGCTTGTTGTCATACTGATACTTGATGAACAATAGCTTCATTGTGGCCGAAGGGTTTGATGGTCCTGCTGCCATGTTTTCTCTTTCGTTTAGGTTTAAATGTCCCAAGTTTTCTGTGAAACACTTGTAGGATCTCTCTGAAGAAGTATCTGAAATACTTTCTTCAGGGATCGGCTCTAACGGTCGTACTACACCTTGGTTTACACTTTCCTTCGTTGATAAAACACTTACTTGATTCGCTAAATTTTCGGTGTTGGTTGTTGATTTGTTTTCTTGATCTCAAAAACATGAAGAAAGTGGAATTTACCGATTGAATCCAAACCTCTTACCTGGAGATGGAGTGATGTTCCAACTCACACGACTGCATGGATTGTCACTTGATCGGTCTCTGCAAATGAATACACTTGATGGCTATGAGATCAGTGTATCATTCTAACTGTCAGCAGATTCAACAATTTCACAATGACTTCAGCACAATTTTTCTTGCAGATTATTGACAGTATGTCCAATTTGGGTTTTGACAACTCCTCATATCTTAAATAGTCTAGATCTATGAACATGTCAAAATTGAGTCAAATCTGAGGTACACCGATCGCGATCATACTTCTGAGCCCAAATTTGATGAAACTTCACCAGCTTGTTCACTAGGCTATTATAAAGCTACCCACCAATTACTTTTGTATTCAGACTCCAAAAAGTCAAGCTTTTACTAGTTCTTGGTTGGATGTGTCTGTTTTTCTGAATCTATCAGTTTGACTTGTTTTGGTGTTTGTTCTAGGATTTGAGAGATACCTAGGCTTTTCCTATGTACAGGCTATCCCTCTGCATGGTTTCTTCCTAGTTTTGATGTGTTTTGGTCTACTGAAAGTCAATTTCTATGCCAGTATAGCAGTTTTTGACTGGGGTTTGTATTTAGATGGTTTGACCTTTATTTTGAGATTTCTGGCTCTTGGTCCTGTATACTTTTATGTTCATATACACCTGAGGATCTCACAGATGAAATCTGGTCAAAATTTGGCACTTAGATACACCGATCGCGATCGTAGTTCTGAGCCCAAATTCAACCAAGTTTGGCATGCTTGTAGACACTGATGTCTTAAGGCTATCCCCCAAGTCTTTTTGCATTTGGATCACCAAAAGTCAAGATTTTCCAGTTTCTGGGTCTATCAGGCTAGTTTTACCCAAGTGGCCCGATTTCCTTGATTTTTGATGTTTTTGGGTGTGGTTGCTTTAGACAAACTTGTTTAGAATTTTATCAGGAAGGCACATGTCAAAACTTGTACAAATCTGACACTGAGGTACACCGATCACGATCGTAGTACCTGGGGCAAATCTGATAAAATTTACAGGCTCTCTCTGACAAGTATTTCCCAGTGTTTTGTGCTACCACTTGGTGATTTGAATCAATATCAACCCTGTTTGGTCAGATTTTCTAAATTTCAGAGTCTTATCCAAGGTTATGGTTTTCTGGCTTCTTGACTCTAACTTTTGCCCCAAATTTGACTGGAATGTGATTTACTTATCCTACTCCTAAGTACAAAAATGAAAAAACATAAAGAAATGAATCAAACAAAACAAACAAGATGGATTTTGGGTGAGATTTTAGTACTCAATCGAATTAGAGAAATTGAAGAGAAAAAATGCTTTGAACACTCTCACTCACAGCTCCTTAAATCTCCTAAGAGAGGATCTAGCCGGTCCACTGACTCTAGACTCCATTAAGCTCTAAACCCCTGTCTAGCAGCCTAACTGAGGTGTAAAATGGATTTGTGGATTGATCTTCTTTTAAGGAAGCTAACTGCGCACTCGGTCACTCATCACCTAAGGTGCATTCCTCGGCAACGGCGTCAATGTTTGCGGGTCGCCACGAAGGACGTCCATAGCATAGCTCTCACGCATCAACATAAAATATCAATACAAGGGAAGCGACCAGGATCAGGCATGGAAACTCACTGGGGTGTCAATCCTAATGAAGTGAACTCGATGAGATGCAACTACTAACTCCGCAAGCAAATTCTACGCACTAAAGCCAAGTAATCTGCCTATGTCCTTCTACACAGCTCTACAGTCATCATGCTGGTACATCTCGAATATGTCAACCCGTGGACAAGCTCATTGCAGGTGTATGTCAGCAGGCAATGTTGCGACAATGTGCTTAGCCTGTGTCCGGCACCAAGTGTGACAAGTATCCTTGGATGTGTATGCTAAATGTGGCTCGAAGTTGGTCGAAGGCCGTTCCAAAGCTTTGCGAGGTTGAGAGGCTTCAAAGTATTGAAGCTCGATGGAAGTCATCGCGAAGTGTTGCCGTGATAAGGATACTCGAAAAGCACGCTCAACACAGGCATTTGTTTATTGCTATGGTGAGCAAGTTGCATTGGAGCGAAGGGGACGGGAGGCCCGAGGATCGCCATTGTCTGAGAAAGAAGGAGGGCCAAGAGCTAAAGAAAAAGGTGGTGCTCTAAGTGTCAGAGGGAGGTTGAAGGCATGCTTTTACTACAGGATATGGGTGGTGCCGGCCATTGAAGGGCGTGGGAAACGCAGCTAAGTTGGGGTTGTGCTAAAAAAAGGAAATAACTTTTTGTTTTTGAAAGCTAAGGTCGACCTGTAGCTAAGTCGAGAGGATGACGAGGAGAAGTAGGGAAGGTGGCGCCATCTGTGGAAGATGTTGGTGGGATGCCATAAGGGGAAGGAGAGTTTGCATGGAGCAAGGCCACGTTGCAGTTGCATGAGGAGTAGCCAGAGGGCCGCCTAGAGGAGAGGTGGCAAAGCATGAGGCCGGGAGCTGCTGAGGGGAGCCAGTAGTGCTACAGAGGGGGGCCTGAGGGCCACCTTGAGGAAAACGGATGCTGCAGAGGAGGGAGGAGTGTGAGTCGCCAAGGGGCGAGTGAGAGGAAGGGGCTGAACAGCCGGCTGCACAGAAGGGCTGGCCATGAGCAGTGCTGCATGAGGAGGGCATGACGCCAGTGGCATCGGGGTGGAAGGAAAGGAGAAGCCAGGGGCGGCCACAGATACGTGGGAACCAAGAGTTGGCTGCCATGCAGCGCTGCTGTGCAACGAGGGGAGCAGTCGATGCAAGAGAAAGGCTGCGAGGGCTGCAGTAGACAGAGGAGGCAAAGGGGGGCTCTTGGGCCATGTAGAGCTTCCAAGGCATGAAGATGAGGAACCTGTGTTGAAAGCAAGGCGCTGCAAAGACAAGGTATCTGTGTGTGTCATCGGAGGCATGAAGAGAACGAGCCGCCAGTGAGCTGCTTGAAGGGAGGTCGCAAGCTGCAAGATATGCAAACAGGGTCGCCATAGTTTGAGGGAGTTGAGGGTTGCATGGTAAGCAAGGTAAAGCAAGAGGTGGAGCGCCATTTGCAGGCCACCATTCATGCATGAAAAAACACTGCCTTGTGCAAAGCGAGATAAAGAGGCCGTCAGAACTAGCAGAGGGAGGAGACAAGATTGCTTCAAAGCTTATTGACACCATCATTATACCCGAGAGTTTTTTGGTGATGATGCACAACTTGTTTAAATATCTCTTGATTGTCTGAATTCAGTCTTAATCTCATCTATCTCGTCTCATGCGGTTGCCCGTGGTAGCGGTGGCTCCGGGTCTTTGGTGTGTGTGTGCACACAAAGAGAGAGAGAGAGAGAGAGAGAGAGAGAGAGAGAGAGAGAGAGAGATTGTGGTTGTATACTAAGTGTGATTTTGTATGCGATCGAGGCTTGCGAGGTCTCCCAGTGTGAGTGTGTTTACAGGTTTGTGTGCATTGATGTGTGCGTCGGTAAAGGTGATTGTGTGTAGTCGAAGTTGGTCTAGGCAAGTCCATACTGTGAAGTTTGGCGGATAGTGTGTGTGTGTACGTGTTTCTGTGTGGTTTGGGGTGCTCGATACCTGCTGGGCTATAGAGAGGCAATTAGCTCGTGTATCGGGTGTGTTCCCAGTTTCTCATAAAAAAGATAATGTTCAAACTTACAAAATTGACCTTTATAGTTTAGGTCTTTACAAATGGCTTGTCTGGCCAAAATCTCCTAAACTTCTAACTGGCTCTCTAATATGCAATTGATCCCAGAAAAATAATCATAAATTCTTTTACAAGTTCTCGGCTTAGAGATGCTCTCTTACAAAAGAATTTTACAAGGGTTTCCCACAAAAATGTGACTCCTTCTCTGGAAACCGCTGCTTCGTCCGCCAAACACTCCCCCCTTCCTTATCCTTGCATGTCCTTATGCATGTTCAGAGCTTTGGTCGTTGATGGGGCTCCAAGGAGGCAAGAGTTGTTGAAAAGCTCCACGTGCGGAGTACCGCTTCTAGGGCTTCTTGATGCTGTTTAAAAGGGTTTTCACTCAGTGTGTGCTGGTATGCTACGTACTGTGCCTTGAGGTCTTTCACCATAGGATAAAAGATCCTTGAGTCGATTTCGAAGAAACCTGTGACAAAGGCCTCTTCAAACGTCTGCAAGTAATGTCTAGGCAGGTACATGAGTTTGGAGTACATTGCCATTAGAATATGTCGTGGCGGCGAATCTTACAAATTCCAGCAAATTCCTCGATGCCCTTCTAAGAACAGATTCCATGGGTGATCGCCGCCTTCAGTGTCTTTGAACACCTGGATGCAGGTGACGATCATTCGGGCTATCTTTACCAGCATCTGACAAGCCACGTCGGGGACATCCCGCAACAAGGTGATTGTAGAATTCAGAGCATTGACTACATAGGCTACTATAGGAGGACTTTGCGCTGTCAGGACTGTGAAGTTCAGCTTTTGTTGCCTCGAGCCTTTCCATGTGGCAAACTCCTTCCATGTGCGTCTTCTAGGGACAACGCAGAAATTAGGATCTATTTGAATGTGTTGAGGAGCGTTGTGGTAATTGGTTAGATCCTGTGGCCGCTTGTCCAGCCACTTTTGCCTCCATGTAGGGTGATCTTCGATGAGAGCCTGAGCTTCTTCAGCTGTCAGTGCTACACCTTTGTAATCTCCATCTTTGTTTTGTGGCAGGGTCGGCCGTATCTTCTCCTTCCAGAGGATTGCTTCATGGCATATCAAGGAAAAAGGTAGGTACTCATGGCCAAACCCCTCCACTTGCTCTTCTGGCTGTAAGAACGCCAGGGCCGTTGATTCCATTATCTTCTTTTCATATATCATGTAATCTTTTGCTGGTCCCTCTAACATGTCCTGGATGATGTGAGTTAGATCACTTCTTATGTCCAGATTTGCCTCTGCTCATCCTTGCTGTTGTTCTCCTTGATGTGATGTTTCAGGCAAATCAGACATTTCTTGTCCTGGCAGCAGTTGCGGTTGCACTTGGGCTTCCTCTGTTCTGATTTGCTATTGAGAAATCAGGTCTTCTTTTTCTTTTCAGCAGTGTCTCGCTGATCTGCTTCTGAGTCTCTTAACGCTGCTCTCGCCGCCGCTGCTGCTCCAGCTCTTTTACCTTTTGCTCATTGGGCACCGTCTGGGCCGTCATTCCTGATAAGAGCACCTGTCTTTGAAGTTTTTATTGCTCTAGCTCCCCTTTCAGCGCCGCTGGGGTGTTCACTGCTGCAGCATTGTCTGATGTGGAGACCAATGCCCCAGCAGGTTCCTGGTTTGCCATCAAGGTTGTCAGAGTACTTTTGACAGTGATGTACGAGCTATTAACCCTCTGAAACCTTGCACTTTCGTAAGCAAGCTGCTCCGTTGCTTTCTTTACTCTTGCTGTCAATTCCTGGCATTCTTTTTCCTTGGTTGTCAACTCAGTCCTGACATCCACCAGGTCTCTGATCAGAGACTGAGCCTGCTGTCACTCACTGTCTCTTTCCTTCGTTGGAGAGATCCAGTGACAGGAATCGATGTGGTTGATTTATCCTAACCAATCGGACAATGGAATGTACATGTGCAAGAAATTCTCATGTGGAAAATGCATGATTGGCCAGGATTCAGTGAGTGCTCAGGTAAGTGCCTTTGAAACCCTCACACATCATGTTATTCCTGGCTATGCCAATGCTTTTATATTTTAATTTTGTGATGTTTCAGGCTTGACTTACTCGAGAAATCATGCATGTCCGAAATGTGTTCCTGGACTTGGCTTCCATTGGTCTGAGCATTTGAGCAAAGACAATTTACGAGGAGCATGCACTGTAAGAAGTTCCACGTCGCTTAGAGAGAGAAAATGAAGTGATACTTTTTTGCACCAATAAAAAGCCAAAATGACATTCTTTGATAGGTAGCTACTGTCTTTATCATTCTTATCCTTTGATCTCTTGTCAGGAATCCAATTAACCATATGACTAATGATTTGAAATACCAACTTACAAGCATTCCCTCCAGAACATAAGCCAGAGGCACTCTATCAACTCTAAACATGAGAATATGGCCTTCCCTCTCAAAACGTGAGATATTTCATGAGTTTTGAGTCTATCTATTTCTTTATCCACTCTAGGAATGGAGAACACTTCTTTTTTTGATGAACACTAAGTTAAACTTGCAATCCTCAACCCCTTCATCTTGAACACTTACCCAAAGAAAGAACACACATCATCTTCATGTTGATGTATTGCAAGAGTACGCACCATTGCAGAAACGTAGGAGGGAGTCTTTCTTATCTCAATGAGAGAAAGAACTTAGAAGGACAAAAAAGGAACATCATTTGGATTTGTGGACTGATGGGTCTATTTATCCAGAGGATCCTACAACAAATGCACCACCTCCCTTTGCTAATA
Organism: Adiantum capillus-veneris; assembly: GCF_014529385.1. NCBI lineage: Eukaryota > Viridiplantae > Streptophyta > Polypodiopsida > Polypodiales > Pteridaceae > Adiantum > Adiantum capillus-veneris. Next base: position 153,131,569 of record NC_140934.1, read on the forward strand.
TCACTAACCTCTTACATTTCATAGGTGATGGCAAGGATGGGCTATTGGGATACACCAAACATTTGGAAATGAGAGGATTGAATGCAAAAAGGCAAAGAAACCTCTTGGCAATGGAGAACATGTAGCTGAAGAAACTTAATGAAGCATGGTCTCGGAAGATTTCATCAAACAAAGAGACAATCCAAAGCCTTAAGAAGAAGATCACAAGTTTGCAAGAGAAAGACACTGTGCTTGGTAGTCGGAAAAGAAAACAAAATCTGTACAATATTGAGAATATGAAGATTGGTAGTGGTGGTCTTAAAACACGAATACGAGCTTTAAGGTATCTTGAAATTTGTTTTTGCTTTTGTATCTTCAATGTGCTTCACTAAGAAACGGATACACTTTCCTATACATGATTATAACACATGGTGCTTTTTTGGCAGGTCTTTGCTGTATCCAAACTCGAACCGTGTAGGCTTCAATGCCAGAGTGCATTATAACCGTCTAGTTCCAAAAGAAGTAGTTGAAGAGATGATAACTCAAAAACAAATTGTAAGTTGAAAGGGAGGCTCCTTACCTCCTTCATGAACGAGAATCAGCTGGAACCAATGGAAGTGAAAGCAATACTTGATGAGAGTGGCATCTCGCAGATGGGATACAGGGCACTCTTCAAAGCATTAGCTAAAAAGTCTTAAAATCTTAAAATAAACTACAGAGAAGATCATTGCTGCCAAAGCCATCACATGTAAAGGCTGCTCGCTGGCACGTAAACGATGAGGTGTTTGAGAACCTCGAGTAACCATTTCATATTGAAGCAATGTTCTTAGGCAAGGGCGGCAGAGAGGTACAGTTTAACGAGCACAACAACCTCTTCGTTGATCTTGAAGCATTGCAAAGTTATGCATTTCACTTCTTTGATATTAGTCAAGAGGAGTGCAATGGGGTTCTCAAGTTTGTTTTAAATTTTGATGAGTGCGAGGTCCTGAAGAACAAGAACCTAGAGAGAGTCACCATTACCCTCATGAAAAGAGCTCTGCATCAATCAATAACAAAATAGGATCCACGATACTTTAGCGTGAAATCCGAAAACAACATTCTAACTCTAGGATCATTTCAGGTATACTAAGTTCACTCTATAATAACAAAAATATTGATTATTTGGTTGTTGATTTTTTGTTTTCATTTTTCATTGCAGGTTGATAAGAAATATTTTGAAATCCTCAATTGGGTTTTTAGTCAAACCCAAATTCCTTCTATCATCAGTGAACAAAGAAACGGAGTCGTACTTTCAGTGGAAGGATTTGGTGACTATACAGTGGAATGGCACATGGCAGGTGACTTAAATATTCTTAAGTGTATGTACAACATACATTAGGAAATTTCGGAGGTCATTTGGAGGGCCTTCTAAGAAAATGTATTTTTTGCACTCTCTCTCTAGAAAAAATGACAAATAAAAGAGCTGGGTCTTTCATAGTAAAACTTCAAAAAGTGTACTTTAAGTAGATTCCTTACCCCTCTGAACATTCGTTCGTAGTGATTGAGGGATAATACTCTTTTTAGTTGTATTGAATGAACAACGTCAATACGGAGGGAATGAGGCTAACATGGAGGGACAAATCCGCAGCCGCTATTCACTTTCCATTAAACCTGCACATTTGGCTAATGGCGCACTCCTCAAATGGCACAAATGTTACCCACAAACGAGCCAAATATCACCTTCACATTGATTTGGACAATGAGTACCAACCATTGATTAAGCGTAGTAAAACAAACACACATATACCTCCCACCTCCATAGACACGCTCAGAGCTCAAGGAGCTAAACACATAGATATCTGGACGAGAGGCTCTCTCTACCCTAAGAATCCAATAACTAATGCGTCTCCACCGTTTGTCAATCCTACAAGCTTATTGACCTTTGCTGGTGATGGAGAAAACGGCCTTCTGGGTTATTGTAAATCACTTACAAGAGAAGCTGGAACTTACAAGAGCATTTTCCAATCTCAACAATGTGAGATTGTTCGCCTTTCACATTTACATTCTACAGATCAGGTTACCATTTTGCAACATAAAACAGAGGTACAAGAACTGAAAGAAAAGGTGCGAAGTTGTCAAATGAAGGACACCATCTTGGGTGGTCGTATCCGAAAGAAGAAATTGCGCAATCTTGAAACATTGCAGGTTGCATCAGGAGGTCTCAAGAAAAGAATCCGAGCATTAAGGTGATGCTTCTTGGTTGGCTACATTGTCTTAGTTAAGTAATCTCTTTGTTTTTTCTTGTTATGCATTGTTTTCATGTGCCTAAATAGTGTTAGTGAAGCAAATTTTCTGTTATTTACTTATGCATTGTCTTCATGTAGAGACTCAATCTATCCTGACAAGGAAAACATTGACCCCAAAGCCAATATAGGAAAGAGATTGAAGCCACTTATAAGTAGAAGCCTGGCAGCAGATATAGTACATGACAAGAAGTTTAAAGTTCTACAAAGAAATGTAGTGGACCGCTTTATTTCAGAGAACTCAGTGCCTGCAAAAGAGATACAAGGCACACTTGATTCACTTGGTGTAAGCAAAAGAGGATATTCGGCTATCCAAAAGTCTGTCTCATCCATCTTTGTTAGGAAGGGTATAAAATCCAAACTTCTACCATCAGCCTCAAGTGTTTGGAAAGAGAGGCTTCAGCTTAACGAGGCACAGGGAGACTATCTTGGACAGCCCTTTCATATTAAAGCAACTTACAGTGGCCATGGAGCCAACACTGTGGCATATGATGAGTTCAACAATATTTTTATGGACCTGCGGATACTACAGAAGAGAATGGTGGAGTTTTACAACATCACATTTGAAGAGTCACGTGGACTATTACATTTTGTGTTAAAACTGGATGAGTGTGAGCTTGTTAAAGAGAAAAAGCTAGAGCGTGTTACTATTACTTTAATGAATAGAGCCCTCTCAAAGTGTCCCAGTGATGATCCTTTATATTTTAGTGTTCAATCAGAATCTAACATATGGTGGCTTGGTGCGTTTGAGGTAAGCGATATTCTCAAGTAAGCTCAAATATTCAGATCTACTTAAGTCTCATTTATTTTGTGTTGCAGGTAAAGAAAGAAGATCATGAGATTCTATATTGGGTGTTCCATCGAACTAATATTCCGGAGCTGATTGATCGACAGACTAACCAGGGAGAGGTACTACGTCTAGATGGAAGGGGAGACTTTCAAGTTCAGTGGCATCTTGCAGGTGACCTTAAAACATTAAAGTGCATGTATAATTGTGGAATGGGTGCAATGGCAAAGTCACCGTGTTTGTTCTGCATGGAGCCTGCAAAGGTCATGAACCCAAAGTGGTGGAGAAAAGCTCCAACACGTCACATTGAGGATCCTGCTTTTCGACCAGTTTTGAAAATACCACTTGTGAATGTTCACATTTGTACAATGCATGCCCTTTGTAGAATTGTAGAGAAATTGGTCTACTTATACATCGGGTTTGCTTGGAAGATTAAGAACTCTGCAGAACGACAAGTAGCCTTGCAGTGCTTAGAAATGGTACTGTCGGATATGGGGCTTCATGGTGGCAATGTGAAAATCCAGCGGGATGAAAAGAGATCAACTGCTGAGAAGGATGTCCCATGCAAACCATCCATCGGTGGGGTGAAGGCACGGAGGTTTTTATCTAAGCCCCAAGGTACAAGAGATCCAAAGCTAACAAAACATGGAAAAATATATAACACATCTTATGTTAGCAAGGTAGAGTATCAGAGCTGGAAAAAGCTACATATTGCAGTCAAAGACCACGAACCAACTACTCGTAACGCGAAGGCTGAGGTTTGGCGATCAATAGACATCCTATTTTTGATGTGCGACAAAGATGACTGGTCACAAGGTGATATGAACAAGTTCAAGGAAAATCTCAACCTTCTGAAAAAATCATTCAAGACAGCATGGACAGACACCCAGATTACTCACTACATGGTATTATCATGTTTTTCTTTCTCTCTTATGTGCAAATATGTGAGTGTAAAACATTCTAACTAATCTGTTTTCATATCCAGCACATCATCTTCAATCATTTGCCATATTTTATACAGAAGTATGGGAACCCGGCAATATGGAATACCCAAGGGATGGAAAAGTCTCATTACATGGCGAGAAATGCTTATTTCAGGCACACACGACATGGTGGCTCTCGAATCAAGGCTAACAGTTTGAGAGAACTATTTGAATGGTTCTATCGTAGAATCATTCATCGAATGCAGGCAAAAGAAGTCTTGGAAAATTCAGCAACAGCACAAGCAATCAGACATTTACAACAACAAAAAGCTAAAAGATCAATGGCATACAACAACTCCGGAGCTCGTGAAAGTCAACGAAGGTGGAGAGAGACAATGGTGTATGTGAATCACAAGTGGAGAAAGATACTCTGAGTGGATGGCATTGTAAAAAATTTATGTAATACATGATCTTATACAATTGCTACTTGAAGTGTATCAAAATTTTGCAGGTTCAATTTTGTTTTTTGGCACGTCACCCTTGTAACGAATCATGAGATGTTTGCCATACTCTAAAAGTTCATCTGGGTTTTGTCTTCCAAGAGCTAGTGCCATTGCTGTGTACGTGTAGTAATACGCTGCCCGACCACCTGTATAGCCTGGGCAGTAACCAAAACAATCTCTAGCAAACACTTTGTCAACAAGAATGACTTTATCTGCACTTTTGGGCAGCACCGGTCCACCCAAGAAGCGTGATAGTGTCTTGAATGTGTAAGTTGCTATTGAACCCTCTTGTGACATGGAATTGTGAAAAACTACTATCGGTGACTCGCAGAGCTTTGAAAGGTACTGTGCTAGGGCCGCATCCCTTCCTCGATACTCTCTTGTCCGGCGCCGAAGGAAGTCATCCTTGTCAGCAATCCAAGACTGCACATACAATGTCAGAAATGACACAAACAGAGAGAGAGAGAGAGAGAGAGAGAGAGAGAGAGAGAGAGAGAGAGAGAGAGAGAGAGAGAGAGAGAGAGAGAGAGAGAGAGAGAGAGAGAGAGAGAGAGAGAGATACCATGAAGCTCTCATCCTGCAGAAAGAGGTTTTCTTGCCACAGGTCTACAGATGTAGTTGACCCCTGACCTGAATGGTTAAACCAATCCTCCACTTCTTTGTTACTTTTCGATGGTCTTAGGCTTTGTCTTATTGCT